>NC_133617.1:419347217-419622217 GCF_048593235.1 Sminthopsis crassicaudata
GCCAATGAAAGAGTTCTTATAGAATAATGTTCCTAAAGAAAGATCTTAGTTTGATAGTTGAAGAATATGATATCTTGAATTCTGGGTCAATTCAGTGTTGGACTTGGTTAAGCCCTTTACTCCTCAGGATGAGCTAGATTGCTGTGGTTACTGGGAAATTGTGATATGGAATATGGTTGTTTTACCTCTGATAGATCTTCCTTATCTTTGAAGTATAACAGAACATGACCTGATCCATGATGTCTTTGATTCACATTCACCTAAGATCAAGAAACACACAAAAAAAGAGAAAAAAAGAGAAGATATGCATTCATGACTACATGACAACCTTAGGTGAGGAGATAAATCAATGGATAGTAGCTTCTGCTCTTTCTGCAATCAGAGGCTAACAACATTTCTTCCTTCTCCTTGAATGCCATCAGGGAGAGAAGAGAACCTTTGTGCTTTTTTGTATACACATTCAGCTTTAGCTCAAAAGATATTAAAAGACTTTTCACCATGATTCAGTAAACCAACAGCAAACAGGTATTGAATACTCACACAGATTGGAGTTAAGGACTCTTCAATAAGTATAATGTGGAAGCAGATTCACCCAGCTTTCACTAAGGTTGTCACAGGTAAAACAGGCTGCCAAGAGCTAGTCTCTTTATAGGTTAGTTACCCTTCCTATTTTAGAGATGGCCTAGAATCAGGGCAGGACTTTCCTCAGGTTTGGGGGGGGCATCCCAAATTAGGCTGATTTTCTGCTGTGGAAGCTGTTCTTTCTTTGATGTCAAGTAAGTGTGGGATCTCAATTTCAAATATGCTCTTAAGTCTTTAATGATTTCCAGATTTCTTACCTTACTTTCTGAGCTTCATTTCTCACCAGCTTCAGTCTTCTTGACTGGACTTTATCATGGCCCCAGGAAACTTTTGACCTAGGGAACACCTTCAGTCTGGGGGTTCACTAGACCGTCACCTCTTGCCTTGCTGTCTTTTCTGAAGGAACTTGTATTATCCCCAAGTGATATAAGGCTTCTGGAGACATAGGCCTGAGGCTAGCAAAGCTAATTCTTTTTTTCTATTTGTAATATGTTTTTTTCATTAGGAAGGAAAGGATTTGTAAAAACATCTACTACCTTACAGCCTTCCTGTTTTTGAAGACTGACTGAGGAAATAGCCTCTGTCTTGATTCTAGACATCTAGAAGGGTCAGCAACAGAGAGCAGGCAGGCCTAACTTAATTAGAGAAATCATGTATCAAAATAAGTTCTTTCAAACAACACCCCCTGAGAGAACAATTCCAGAATATACATTGCTATGGAGTCTATCATAGTAGAGCAAGCTCCAAAGCATTTGAGTTATATCTAAAGAAATGAGAGAACAGTCAACACTTTAACCTTTTATTTTTATATTATAGTCATTTTTGGATATACTCTTCCTGCTTCTCCCCTATTTCTATTGAATCTTCTCAGGTAATCAAAACCAACTGACACAATGAGTCAGAATATCTGACACTAGAATTTCCCACTTCTCTACTGCAAGAAGGAAGGTGCTTTCTTATTTCAGTAGCAAGTTATTATAATTGGTAAGTATTTGCTTTCAGTTTTTTAGACACTCTTTACATGTTATTGTATTGATTTTGCAATTTTACAAATCCTCTCTGTTCTACTTTTAATATGAAAATACTTTTTTGAAGTGTTTGTTAAATTCATTCTGCATTAGTTCCTACAGCATTCTCCATGCTTCTCTGAATCATTCATATTTGCTATATTTTATGATGCAATGTAATTTTATTACATTAATTTACAATAATTTGTTTAGCCATTCCCCAATCAATGGAAATAATTTTAAATCTACTTTATGTGTCTTTACCTGGCCTTGCAGAGAAACTCTTATTATTTTAATGTCAGTAGCACTTACAAAAAAAGAATGAAAGTATCCCACTTGGAAGGATCTGAGAGCTATTAATCTTGAATATTTCTACTTAAATCATGATTCACATCTAAATATCTCCGACAGAGAATCATCCTCTTATGGTAAAGAGGTTGAAACTATTCTCTCAAGTAAAGTTTTTCAACATTTCTACATTCAGAAAATCATGAAATTTTAGAGTTGAAAGGAATTTCTAGAGGCCATTTATTTTAAATCATGCGTCTATTCTACTTTTCCAAGCTCACCTTGCCTCCTTAGAGCCTTAGAATCTTAGAACTGAAGGAAGTTATATAGCCCAAACTTTTGCCCACACATAAATTATTTCCACAACATCTCTGATATTGATATTCCACAACCATCTCTGATGGTTATTCAACTTCTGCTTAAACACTTCTAGTGATGGAGGAAACTCCATCCTAAGGCAGTCTCTCATTGATGTATGTTTTAACTATTAATATGGTTCTTTATACAGATCTAAAATCTGCTTCCTTTTAACTTCTACCCACTAGTTTTGGTTTTGCCCTAATTGAGCTTTACAGAATAAATCTGTTCCCTTTTCCTTCTCAGTAGCTCTTCAATAGTTTGAAAACATCAGTAATTTCCCTAATAAAATATCTTTTCCAAGTTGAACAGCTCCATTAAAAAAAAAAAAAAAAACAACTCGTGGGCAATAAAAACTGCCTATCTTTGAATTTTTTTGTTTTTGTTCTGTACAAAAGGGGGGGTTGCCATACAGAAAAAATAGATGGAAGAAAAGAGGATTATTATATACAAAATCACGAATCACTACTGCATACAGATTGATTTTTTTAAAGTAAAAAATAAATTCAATGTTACTTTCCGAGTTGCCCTATTTTTTTTTTTTTTTTTTTTTTTGGTTTCCTTCTGAACTTTTTTGTTCTACTTCATAGTTTAGGAGATGCTTCAATGATCTTTCCCCCAGCATCTTCACTGGTCTCCAGTCCTGCATTTTTCATTGTTATGTTGCTTCTGCCAATCATTTGTATATTTTATTTTTTGCCTCACTCCTTGATAACTTTTTTGAACCAAATTAATACTCTCAGAGTGAATAGAACATCGGGTCTGAAGTCAGGAAAACTTGAGTTCAAATTCGACCTCAGACACTAGTTTTGTGACCCGGGGCAAGTCACTTAATCCGGTTAGCCTCAGTTCCCCATCTGTCAAATGTTGGAGAAGGAAATGGCGATTCAGTATCTTTGCCAAGAAAACCTTAAATGGGATCCCAACGAGCCGGATCTGACTAAAAGGACTGAACAACTCCCTGAAGCTTGCTCTGTGGGGGATGGGCCGAGGTATCTGGCGTTATTCCTTAGAGCACTGGCACCTAGACTGTGACTTCAAGGAAATGCACCTGTAGGGAGAACAAACCCGCCTTGACAGGCTCCGGGTAGGAAGGAGACTTAGAAGTCCCGGCCCCAAAGGGGGCGGAGCAAGTGGTTGCCACGCTCTTCCTCCCCCAGGGGAGGGGAGAGACTCCTTTGAGCTACGCCCCTGTTCTAGGGAAGCTTGCGGGTGAATGTGCCGACAGGGATGAGAGAGTATGTGCGCGTGCAAGGTGCCTATGTGTGCGTGTATGTTTGTATATGAATTTGTTCTTTGCTGAAGCCACACCTACAAAAGAACAAGAGCAAATCTCCGCCCCTGCCCTGCCACTCCGGCCTCCCGTGGGCGGGACCAAAGCAGTCCTCTGGCGCTGATTGGTCAGGGACTGGGCGGGACGGGGCGTGGTGGCGGGGCTGGGACTCCGCCGGGGCTTGGAGACCCCGGCGGGAGAAGGCTGGAAGAGAAAAGGGGGAGGAGGAGAGGGGGGAGGAGGAGAGGGAGGAGGGGGAGGAGAGAAGGGGGAGAGCGTGCTCGGGGTGCTCCCGCCTCCCTCCGAGATGGCGCCGCGGCGGCTGCCCCCGCCCCTGCCCCGGTCCCTCCAGCCGGTGGTCTCGGCCGCCCGGAGCCCACGCCGCTAGTGAGGTAGGGCGGATCTCGGGGAGCAGCCGGCGCCGCCCGCTCGGGGCGGGAGCCATGAGGAGCAGCGGGAGCCGAAGCCGGGGAGCCCGAGGCGAGCGGTAGCCCGAGTGGCAGCTGCACCTGCTGAGGCGGAGAGAAGCGGCTCGGGCTGCGCTTCTCCCGGACCATGTCTCTGCTCTGTGTTCGGGGTGAGTGAGCCCCCCCCCCAGCCCGCCCCTTCTCAACTCGGCGCGGCTGCGCCCTTGGCCCCTCACTCGGACTCGTGGCTTATCCGCCCCACCTGAGTTCCTGGGGAGGGGTTATGATGAGAGACCCCTACTTAGAGCTCCAGATAACGACGGCATCCGTGAGAGATGGGCTAATGTCAGAGACCCCTACCCAGATCCCCGGAGTGCTGGAATACGATCACATCCATACTCCCTAAGCCCCTAGGGAGGGGTCTATTGTTGGAAACCCCCACCTGTGGGGCTGCCAGAGCGCGTCCCTTGGGGACGGGGCTATTGTTGGAGTCCTGCATCCAGACCCCTGGGACGCCAGGCTAAGGTGACAGCTAGACCCTCCTAAGCCTCTGGGAAAATGGGTTATTGTAAATCTCTCCCATTCCCCTCCAACTCCCAAGGGAGCCGAACGTTGCGAGCTTCCCCTCGCCGCGAACACCTGCAGCATTTCTGTTAGTATTATAAGAGCCTTCCCGCCGGAACACCTGGGGGAGCTAAGTTTTTGTAAACCCACTCCTTCCCCAGTATGTGAACTGGAACGTCTTCCCGCCCCTCACTCCCTAACCAGAACTCTTGAAGAGTTGTGAAATTTCCTCCTCTTCGGCTCTTGGAGAGTAAAGTCCTACAAGTGGTCTTCCAAACTCTTTTATTATGTTAACTTAAACTTATATACTTCTTTGAAGTTTGCAAAGCATATTACGTAATTTATTCCATTTAATCCTCACTACAGTTCTGCGTGTTAGGCACAGGTCATTCTATCCTGTATTACCAATGAGTAAGCAGGTGCAGAAGTTAAATGTCTTGACCGTGGTCACACAACCAGTAATTGTCTGTAGTCTCACATCTAGTAAATTTCAGTGGGATTCAAACTGGGGCCTTCATATACTTGTACTGGAACCCCCATCTACCATTAAAAAACCCCTCAAAACCAAACCACTCTAAACAAAAATAAGTCCAATTCTAGGGCAGGGATCTTTTTCATTCTTGTAGCTTCACTCCTGGAGAGAAAGAATGTAGTTTTTTCTTTTCCCGTTTTTTTTTTTTTTTAAACTCTTGTTGGGGGTAGTTTTAAGTAATTGTCAAATTTCCTACCTATTCCAAGCTGCTCTATGGTATATTATTGTTGGTTAGCTATGTAACATCATGTCTCTGTGCAGTGCCCTACTGCCAGTGCTTGGCGGTCCTGGCTGGATGGTGGCCCAACTGTGGAATGATTAGAAAATTGACAAGCCTTTCTCCTTTTCCCTTCCCCTACCATTTCTCAAGAAATGGGGGGGGGGAAATTACCTGAGCTTTACTTTTTTATTTTTATTTTTTTTACAACTGTTACTTATTCTTAGTGAGGTAGTACTATGGCCCATTGGAAGGAGCACTAGAATCTAAGTCAAAAAAAAGGTTCAAATCCAGCTACCTACCTGTATCAAGTAACTTAATCTCTGGGCCTCGATTGCCTCATTTGTGAAAAGAGCAGTTTGGAATGGTTGGCCTCTAAAGTTTGTCCTAGCTATAAATCTATGATTTCCCCTCCCTTTCCACCATTGTTTTTCTGGGTTTATAATCCATCTCTCTTCTCATTTCCTCTTCCTTTTGTAAGATTGAAGCCTAGATTATTCCTTTGTACGATTGGATCAGGCATTGTGAAAAAGTCTTTGTCCTTTCTGGGAAGAGTGCAGGAAAGTCTGTTTTTTCATCACTCCCTTCAGAACAATTCAGGGTTTTGAGGGATCTGTGATGTGATTTCTCTAGTGACCTTTGCTGTAGTGAGTGCAGATATTAGAATGTAAAATGTGCTTGAAATAATCTAGGATATGGTATTTGGTTTTAAGAAATTATATATCTGGTTGCAAAAATCAGGTAACTTGTTGCACCTGGACTCATAACTAAAATTTGGAAAATTCATTGATAGCCACTGATAGCAAAGACCTCCTGATTTATTCTGTGTTCAGAACAAGAGTCAGATAAGTAACTTGGTTGTATGAAATTTATTTTCCTTATTCCTTCATTGAACTTATAAGTGAAGTGCTCCATTGGAGAATTTTAGATTCAGTTTTCCATGTGTTCCACATAAGATGAAGTGTTGTTTTGCTACTCTTGATTCTGTCTCCCCTTCTGCTGGCAGATGGGAACTTCCTCCCTCCCCCTCTCTGTTCTCTCCCACAGGATTATTAAATCCCCATTAACCCAGTCCCCAAACTGGGCCTTGGCTATTTCTAGAGATTATATAACACAGTAAGGTTTTTTTTTTTTTTTCATTTTAAGCTTGATCTTTCATTGATGAGAATTTTGCTTTGATTCAGTTTTCCTCCTCTTCCCTCTAATAACTGGGAATTCTTTGTTTCCAGAGAATTACTGGAATCTAAGTAACAAGATTTGAGTAGAGAACTTTATAATGCACCTTGTTTCCTTTTATTTTTGTTAATGACAACAGTAACAAAATACTCTGGATCATTTGAATTAGTCTTATTCTCTTGCAGTAATTGTGTTGAAGGATACAACTTTAGTAACATAAAGCTGCCTATGCCAATAGTGATTATGCTACCAGATATAGAAACAGGTTGCCTCAGTAGTAATCAAAGCATGATAAAGCTAATTCTCATGCAGGACTATCAAGAAGAAAATTTCTTAAATTCTTTTAGTGTAATGAAGAAAATCTTTCTAAGATTTCAGTTTTCTTTGGTCCCTAAAGTTTAACAGCTCTCATCTTGTGGAAATTCAGTTACTCCTACTGTCACATTATTTCTGTGCCTTTTGTTTTGTCTTCAGATAGGTCACAAACCTCTGTGTAAGAACCTTAAGATTACAAAAGATTATGAGATTTGTCAGGCAAGTTACATTGCTATACAAATATAGATCAAATGTACAAATTTGTAAATATAAAACCATAGATCTGTGTACAAATTAAAGCTGCTGTCTTTTTAATTTTAAAAGATTACTTTAATGTGTTACTTAAGTGTCATGGAACAATGCTTTGGAAATGGAGAATAAAACAAACTTTCTCTCAAATCTCAATTATTGTATTTAATCTTGATGGAGATGCAAAGAATAGGTAGCATGTGTAGTGGCTAACTTGTTGGTCTTGGAGTCAGGAAGATTTGTTTTCAGATTCTACCTCACCACTAGCAGTGTGACTATGGGCAAGTCATTAAACTTCTGAGAGACAATTTTCCCATTTATAAAATGAGGAGATTGGATTATTCGGTTTCTAGAGTCCCTTCCAGTTCTAAGCTTGTCTATGATAATGCTATGAATGTTATGTATATCCCTAAAAGCAACCTTCTGTAATAATATGGTATAATACAATTGTACCCCTAATAACTGGAGTAGCAGTAGTATTTACTTGGAAAAACTAATGGAAAATATCATTATTGGTGCATCAGTTTTTGTTCAAGTACTCTCATAGATGAATGATGTATTAAGTACTCCCTTAGATGAATGATGCAATATTCCTTAGTCTTTCTACTTTACTCCAGTTAAATCAGTAATAATTTATGTTGACTTTTCCTTTCAAATACCTTCTACCATCCTAATACATCTTTCTGGCCCTTTACGCTTAGAAGAAAATAATAGGCTTTGTTTGAGAAAATAAATTTTGCTGATATAATTTGCATTTATATAATCTAAATTTCCTCTGGACTCCTCACTCACCTGCTTTCCCTTCCCAGAGAATCATCTCATATGACAATTTTTTTTTTTTTTGGTAAAGAAAAGCTACCATGGGTTTATAACAGCATTTTGTAGTCTTTTTTTTTTTCTTTCAATTCATCCTGCACATCTAATCAGATGCCTATATACCTTAGGCAAGGTTTGAAAGTTGAGTTCTCTTGCTTTTTAAAAGTATACCTCCCCTCTCCCTTCATTGTTTTCACTGGCAGATTTGAGTCTTCACTGTAATACATAACTTGTTACAAAACAATTACCAACATGCCATGAAAACTTTTTTTGGCACTAAAATGTGAATTTATTAAAATATATTTAAAAACATTTTTATACATTAACTACTTATCTTGCTTATAACTAGCCTTAATTCAATATTACCAGAATAAATTAAAAAGATGCATTAATAGTGAAATTTCTTTGCTCAACCTCTAGTAGCTCCTCCCTTATTAGAGGGTAAAGCCAAAGTTTCTTAACCTTGAGTTCAGTCTAACCCCAAACTATTTCTCTAGTATTATATAACCTACAACTCTTTCATAGGAGTCCTTGTCTATTCACTGTCCCAAAGCTTGTATTTTTAATTCTTGCCTTTGGACATTAGTTACATTATTTCCCAAAAAATAGAATCTCATTTTAATTATTCTCCCGTTATCCAAATCTTAATTCTCCTTTAAGACAGTTTAAATCTTACCTTCATTGTGTGGGCTTTCCTGACTTCCCTCAGTCCAAAGGAATCTCTTATTTCTCGGAATTTCTACAGAATTTATTGTCATGCATGTACTCTGATAAAATTTGTATTGTTTTTTACTATATAGTATAATCTCTGTGACAAGGGTACTGGTTAGACTGCATATAAAGTCTCATGTTCAGTTATTTAGGAACTATGTTGACATATTAACATGTGCCCTGAGAAGAGTAACTACTATGATGGCAAAGATTATAGAAATTCTTGATGGTATATCAAGAATGATAGGAGAAAGTAGAGATGTTTAGCCTGAAAGAGAAAAGAAAAATAAGGGAACATGATAGCTATTTTGAAATGTTTGAAGGGCTGTCATATAAGAAAGAAATTTGACTAAATATTTTCAATGGCTTCAAAAAGCAGAATGAAGATAAATGAATAGAAGTGGTAGGGAGACAAATTTCTATCAATATAAGGATGCATTTCTCATCCTTAGCTATCAAAGAAAAAAAAAAAAAAAACAGGCTGCTTTCTGGGACAGGAATTCATTAGAAAGCAGAGTCTGGAGGACTATCTCTTCTGAGGATTCCTGTTTTTGGTGGGAAGTTTGATTAGATAATCTCCAAAGTCCCTTTTAGCTCTGAATCTAAGATTCTATTTAACTCTTGTTAATTAACTATTCCAGTATATCTTTAGCCTCCCCTACAAAATTATAGGGTCTTTGAGGGCGGAAATATTGTCTCACATGATTTTGTTTAGTCTCTTGAGCTAAAGCATAAATTTTTTCTGAGCAGAGACTATAGTTTTATATGTCTTTGTACTTATCTCCACAATGGCTAACAAAATAAGAACTTTTTCAATGAATATTTTTATCTGATTCTATGTGGTTCCAAAGCAGTCAAACAACTCAGTGTGATGTGACTAAATGCAATGAGATACTCCATATCCAGGATTTTTGAGTTTTACTCATTAACTCCATGTTTGTTTACCATAATGTAGCATGGTAATAATGTCTCTGCTTTCTTGAAAACTATGCTAGTACAGCACAAGTTCTGCCAGGTTCAATCAGTTATATTCAGAACTACTTATTACCCAAAGCTGATGAGGGCTATACTCCATGAGACCAATTTCTAAGACATGGTGGATGCACAAGTTAAGATGAAATTCCAGATCTGAGGTAGCCAGAGGCATTAAACGAAGGCTTAAGTATTCATCAGGAATATGAGATCCTTTATCAGAAGCTAATGATATTTTTGTATCTGTTCCAAAGATGATATTTTTGTATCTGTTCCATGGTCTTAGAGTCTTCTAATATAGAATAGTAACTTTTTTGTACTGTGAACCAAAAAATGTATTCTAGACCTGCAGTTTTCAGGTCATAATGCCATATAGAGTTGGAAGATGACATAGAAGGAGATATTATTCTGCTAACTTGAAACCTGTATGCTTGTAGTAAAATATCCCTTCCCCAAACTTTATACATGATTGATGCTCTCTGCTGTCTCTACCAGTGATTAATTACTTTTGTTTTAAGTTAAGTAAGCCTGTCTATCAGTGCTTAGGTGGAAGCATTAGTGAAAGGTGGAAGATATGGTTTCAAGTTCTGAAAGAAATTTGGACCTTGTAAGAAATCAGAAGTTGACAAAAAATGGAAATCATTATTGGAGGGATTGTGGGAAGATGGGTACATCAGTGCATTTTCGGTTGAACCTTTGCTTTGGGTACATCAGTGCATTTTCGGTTGAACCTTTGCTTTCCAAAATGGCTGTATTAATTCAATGTGAAATGATGCAGATGAAATGACTAAAATGTCTATACCATTTGTCCCAGAGATTTTTCTTTAAGTTTATACCTCAAGAAAGCATAATTTTTAAAAAAGGTCCCTATAAATGCCATGATATTGGCATCTTTTAATGATAGTAAAGAGCTGAAAATAAATTAGATCCTTACCAACTGGGGCAATGACTAAACAAAATTATAACACAATACATTAGTGTAATGAAATATTTCTGTAATATAATAAATATTTATCTTCTTTCTAAAATTTTTTATTAAAGCTTTTTATTTACAAAACATATGCATGGGTAATTTTTCATCATTGACCCTTGCAAAACTTTGTTCCAAATTTTTCCCTCCTTCTCCCTACCCCCTCCCCTAGATGGCAGGTAGTCTAGTACATGTTAAATATGTTAAAATATATGTTAAATCCAATATCTATATATACATATTTATACAGTTATCTTGCTGCACAAGAAAAATTGGGCAAAGAAGGAAAAAAACTGAGAAAGAAAACAAAATGCAAGCAAACATCAACAGAAAAAGTGAAGATGCTATGGTGTGCTCCACACCCAGATTCCACAGTCTTCTCTCTGGGTGTAGATGGCTCTCTTCATCACTGAACAACTGGAACTGGTTTGAATCATCTCATTGTTGAAGAGAGCCACGTCCATCAGAATTGATCATCATACAGTCTTGTTGCCGTGTATAATGATCTCCTGGTTCTGCTTATTTCACTTAGCATCAGTTCATGTAGGTCTCTCCAGACCTCTCTAAAATCATCCTGCTGATCATTTCTTAAAAAACAATAATATTCATAAATCATAATATATTCAGTCATTCTCCAATTGATGGACATCCATTCAGTTTTCAGTTTCTAGCCACTACAAAAAGGGCTACCACAAACATTTTTGCACATGTGGGTCCCTTTTTCTCCTTTAAGATTTCTTTGGGATATAAGCCCAGTAGAAACACTGCTGGATCAAAAGATATGCACAGTTTGATAACTTTTTGAGTATAGTTCAAATTGCTCTCCAGAATGGCTGTATCTGTTCACAGTTCCACCAACAATGTAATAGGATATAAGAAATAATAAACATAATGTATATAGCGAAAACTCTAGATGCTTTCTAAGCAGAGGCAAGAAAATAATATAGCTATGACTACAAAAATGTAAGTGCAAAGAACAAAAATTGCATAACAATCAAAAGTGAATGTTATAAGATTACAAAGAATAAGCATAATTCCAATGAAGAGATATGAGAAAACACCTCTCTTACTACTCTATGGAGGTGGGAGGTCCACAGGTGTGGACATTGCACTACATATATTTTCAGATTTCTAAATTATATTAATTGATTCTTTTCCCTTAAAAACATCCTTTGTTAATGTATATGATTTGATTCTTTGAGGGGGAGAAAATTTACAGGAGGATAAGGACCACTGTTGAAGAATCAGTACCCACCATAATCAGGAAGTGAATTCTGTTGCTGTCCAGAAGTGAGATTGTGTCGTGTGAGTTTGCATTGGAGGAGAAAATACCCTATTTGTGAAATCACAGTTATTTTGAAGCATTGAGTGAGTGTCCCTAGTCTTTGAATGTAAGCACTATTCCTGAGGGCTTCTGCTAATACTTTATATTTGTACTAGTGATAGGGCCTGGAAACAACCACAGCTATCTAGGACTGACTCTGGAGCCTGTCAGCATCTTTGGTTTGATCATACATTTAAAGGTGATGTTATGGTAATACATTGTTACCTCCAATATTGCTATTTAACATTGAATTACAAAATTGTAGTTTATTTGTAAAATAAATCAAACATGTAGAAATAAGTCTAAGTATCGTAGCTATATTAATAATGTTTTTTTTGTTGTTGTTGTTGTTTTGTTTTTTGGCAAAACTTAGTATAATCGAGCACTGTCTTTGGGGAAGGAAATGAAAGTAAATAATGTGCACTGTATTAGGCACTAAGGATACAAATGCAATGAATAAAATAACATCTACCAGCAAGGAACTTATATTTGTATTGTGCTATGACTAGTCCTTAAAAGCTGAAGTCATTTATAAAAAATAACAATTGTTAAAATGATTGTGTAGGTACTATGATAATTAGTCCTTTTTTGTGCTCATTCTCCTTGCATTTCATCTGTTGATATATTCCAGATGTATACAGGTGATGGTCATGGTACTTTGCTATTGCCAAAGTGTTCATAGAGCATGGAATGGTGCAGGCAGACTATAAGATTTCTTTACCTAATACTCTTACATCCGAAGGGAGTCACTGTGACTATTTTAATTCCTTGAGTGATTTCGTTTCTCCTACTAAATTGTTCACTTGTCCAAGTTATTTTTGTGAAAGAACCAGTCAGTATTGGTGAATGAATTGAATGAAATGGAATAATTTTGTGGCATTGGCCTGGATAATTTGAACCAAATTGTTTCTGGATTTTCTGCAGCAATGTGGAATTCTTAGGATCTTAGAATCAAAAGTGTTCTCCAGCTTGGAGATAAGCCTCTTTTTAGAGACTATTTCCCTGTTTCAGAGCTTCAGATTAAAGACCTCTGAGAGTCACCCTAAAGGTTAATAGGGCTTTCCACAGTAAAAGAGATTTTATGTTAAGTATTCTTATTTGGAAGGCAGAGAGTTTGGGAGGAAATTAATCTCAAGAACTACTGTTCAGAATCCCTCAGAGAAGAAAAAATAATGACTAGTGAGTACCACCTTTGATATACCCATTTTCGTTTTAATTTAGTTTCGAGTTAGACTCAGATCCAGTAAATTTGAGAAGGCAATTGAATAAATTTGGCATTAATTTGCAAATTTGGAATTGTGGTCCTAAATAAAGCCAAGGTAGTTTTGTGTTATTATATTAAAGAAATTGAGATTACTTAGCCAGAAGAAAAGAAGGCTGAGGGATAGCTAAATCTTTTAATCAGTCTTGCACAAACACAGAAAATACATTAGTCTGTGTCATTTTTTTTAAAACTATAGATCCAAATATAGTAACTACAAGCCTTTTAATTTTGATTCCCTGGAAATTCCTGGTAAGAAAATTTATTTGTGATAATTTATGATAGGGTTGTAAGAGTATATGTGTGTATATATGTATACACTATAATGTAATAACAATTACTATATTGTTGAGGAGTGTATGGATTATTACTGTATGCTAACTATATATGTGGCAATATAAACTTGCTAGATGTTCTGGGTGAGCAAGTGGGTAGGGATATGAATAAGCTATGATTCATCATTTGAAACTTAGGAAGTAGGGTTAGACAAGTATTATAGTACCAAATTATGAATGCCCCTAATGACAGAATTAGGAATTAGGATTTGGTCTCATAGGCAAAGAGAAAACATTTATACACTTTTGAACAGCAAATTTATTTTTAAGAAAGCACTATTTTAGAAATATTGGTTTGTCACCAACCTGGGTAAAGGATATCAATCAGGTAATGTGTAATTGCAAATGAAGCGGACCAGTTACTTAGTAAGACATATTAATTGCTCCACTGCAACTTATAACATGTGAAAATACTTAAAGAGGAAAGGCCTCAAGGAAAGGTCTTATTATGATAGATCTTCTCTGGAGAAATTGTAGAAAAGGCATAGACAAGAAGTGATGCAGGATGAGAAGGTGCTGGTACTTTGTGACCTGTTCCATTGAAGGGAGGAGCCAATTTGACAGACTATAGATTTGATGTGGGGAACCCTGAAACTGTCTCTCTGATTTTGGGAGGAATGCTTGAGAAACTCCTTGAACCCTCAGAGAAGCTTTCCCCTGAGAGACCTGCCCTAGGGAATCAAGATAAAGTGGTTTCATTGTGTTTATCTTGGTGGGACTAGTTGAGTCCAGGACCACTACTACTTAGCCCAAGCTAGATTTCTATTGACTGCTATTGAGTTGGAAATTAGTCTAGGACTCCTTTCATTTGGAAAATTTCTATTCAATTCGAAGATTTCAGTCTGATGGATGTCAACTCAAACTGCACTGAGCTTTTAGGTTAAAGTTTCAAATTATAAAAAGGGGCAATTTGGGGCTCATTCTTTGTGGAGGGCCAAAAGCAAGAAGAACTTCTCTCTCTTGGCATAGCTGCCTTCAAGGACCCTCTGTCCACTGAGCAGGCCTTCTATTTTCAGCGTTAACCCCTCTTTAGCTCTCTGATCTATTTCCCTAACAGGACCACATCCTCTTTACCTCTCTATCTGGATTTCTCTGCCAGGAACTTTATCTTGCCAGGATTCCTCTGCTTGACCTTTACTTCTCTGTTGGGACCTTGCCACTAAGGAAGTCAGTCTTCCTAAGCCTAAGATGGGTTTCTCAGTTACAACTACAAACTTATTTTTGCCAGTCTTTTTGGGTTTGTAAATTCATTTACAAAGGACCTTGGCTGACCAGAAGGAGTTCTCACAACTCTCTGCCCTGTGCCGAATCTCATCAGATTCACTGAGGTAACACTGTATTGGCACCAGCATATAAAATAACTGGGGAGAAACTAGAAGTCCTAAAATTTATAGCAGAAGAGTAATTTAGAGTAGACATGTATCAAAATCTTAAAGTGAGCCCTGAAATAGATTACAAAAGGAAGCTTTCCAAGAGATTAAAAAACCCCCCCACAAGATTGATGCTCTTGTGCTTAGAATAGTTTAGGTGAAGGCTGTCTAGATAAAGGAGCGATAGACTGGATTTTTGGCTGTTTGGAATGTTCCATCTTAGGTTTCTGTGAATTTATTCTGTGCTTATTGAGAAGTAGAATGTAGTGGAAGCATCAGATAAAATTCTATACAATTCAAAAAATGAATATTTCTTGTTTCTTGTTATTTGTTAACTTTTCTGTTTGTTTTTGTGGCAAGTAAGTTTTATTTTCCTGTAAGCTATTTCTTCTTGTTTTTCCTTAATTCTTGAAGAGGAAGAGTGCTGCTATTCTCAAAATATGAAGGTGACCTATTGGACTACAGGGAGAAAAGAGTCATCTTCTCCAGAATGGAACTTGGGGTTTTTTGCTTGTTTTTTATTTAGCAGGAAGCCAATACCACTGTTTGGAAAGTAGAGATGATGGAATTAGGATTCGGTTTTCTACTTAGGTTTACACGTAAAAAATTTGAAGGGAGAGAGGGGAAGAACAGAATAAGCATTTATTAAACACCTACTGTGTCCTAGGTACTGTGCTAAATGCTTTACAAATATTATTTCATTCCTTCAACAACCTTATAGTACACAGTTGGTGCAGTTGTGAATTAATCCAATCATTTTGGAGAACAATTTGGAATTATGCCCAAAGGTTACAGAATTGCATACTCTTTGATCCAGCAATATCACTATTAAGTTTATATTCTAGAGAGATCAAAGAAAAAAGAAAAGAACCTTATATGTACAAAAATATTTAACGCTTTTTGTGGTAGCAAAGAAGTGAAAACTGAGACTGTAAGTGAAGTGAGTTTACCAGGTAAACAATTTATCCAATAATAGTACTGTTATCAAGATAGCCAGCTATGAAAGACAATAATTCTGAACAATACAATGATGGTGATCTGTCACAGCTCCAAAAGATTCATGCTAGCAGCTGTTAGGCTCTAGATAGAGCTGATAGACTCAGTACAAATTGAAGCATATTTCCCCAGCTTTATTTCTCTTGCTTCCCCTGCCCTCCTCTGAATATGGCTAATGTGGAAATGTTTTGTATGTCTGTATATAATGGATATCATTTTTCATGCCCTCAATGTATGGGGAGGGGATAGGAGGAGGGAGAGAATTTGGAATTAAAAATAAAACAATTATAACCACCCTATGAAGTAGGTGATATAATCCTCATTTTACAGTTAAGGCAGACAGGTTAAATGACTTGCCCAAGGTCACACAGCTAATATGTGCTTGAGGTCATATTGAACTTGGATCCTGACTCTAGGTGCAGCACTTTATCCACTGTACCACATATAATGTGAAGAGCAGGAAACACTTGTCATTAAGCAATTAAATTTCCAGGATAAAAGAACATCTGATTTTCATCTTTCTGTGTCTATTTGTTACTTAGTTTTTGCATAGTAAAGTCTTGCTGAAGGTTCTAGAAACAGATTTTTTTTATAAATTGTTATTAATTGTGATATTAGTTTTCTCTTGCAGCTGTTTACTTTATTAATTTCTCAATGTTTAAATTGTGGGTGATGAAGGGATGGTGGAAGGTAGAGGGCAGTGAAGATGTTCTGCCTAGCAACTATGAAAAGGGTGGAGAGTAGAAAATGTAAGGAGATAATTCGAGCAAAAGTGAAGCAGGACAAAGGTGGTCAAATGATTGAACTAAATTACAAATGATTTCTGTATTAAATATGAGCTAGGATCTAGATAATTTGACTTTGAAAAGGTGATGAGCTAGGAAAAAAATGTTGCTTGTTAAATTGTGGTAGAAAACTAT
The DNA here is from genome assembly GCF_048593235.1 of Sminthopsis crassicaudata. Classification (NCBI taxonomy): domain Eukaryota; kingdom Metazoa; phylum Chordata; class Mammalia; order Dasyuromorphia; family Dasyuridae; genus Sminthopsis; species Sminthopsis crassicaudata. The sequence continues at coordinate 419,363,860 of NC_133617.1, forward strand.
ATTGTGCAGATCTTTAGAAAATAAGTCCAACATCCTTTCCTTTATTGCAGAAATGGGGCATTATAAGTGTGGAATATTGCACATATTTTAGTTAGACTTGGTCATGTATTGGTTTTGAGAAACCACTTTTTTTTCCTCCTTTTAAAGTCTTTGTTACAAAAGATAGATCATATATTTGGAGATATGTGATGTAAAAACAAGAGGCATCAAAATGAAGAAAATGCATGCAATTCTGCATTTGTTAAAGATCCAATAGTATAATAATTGAGATTAATGTGGGATTTTGGGTAAGCTAAATGTTTGACAAATTGAATTAATTGTATCTTGACTTTTTTCAAAGGCCAACCTGGCCTTTAGACAATTCTCTGGCTATTATAAAGAGTAACTCTGTTGATTGATTTGTAGACTAGAAAGTATCTATAGGGCCCACAAAATACTACACTTAACTAAGTGTGGTATAGTAGAAATAGGAATCTTCTACTGCCCAATCTACTTTCTCTGAGCTTCTGTTTATACAATTATATATATATATATTATATATATGTATACATATATAAATATAAAGCAATATTATTATCAACAATAACAACTGATTAAGTATTGTAATACAAGGTGTTTCTTTTGGGAGAAAAGCTAGAATATTAAGTTAATAACTGATTTCCCATTTGATTCTCTATGGATAAGGGATGACTCATAATTTGGAATTTGGGGCAAGTAGTTGCACCAACATAGAGGAGTTGGGATCAGCGTGGGAGCAGGTTGGATTCCAATGATATGTCCCATATTCTGTGTGGCTTTTGGCACTTTATTGAGCCTTATATTAGGAATTCACAGGAAATGAATTTCTGAAAGTTAAAGTGACTGTCATGTACCCCTGGGTGCTAACATTTTATTATTATCTATTTCTTTGCATTCATTCATTGCTTTATAAACTCATTGGATTACATTATGCAGGAGGTTTTCTTCCCTCCTTGTTACATTTGTGTATATCTTTTCTCTCCAAATGAATTATAAGATTTTTTAAAAGTCTGTTTCTTTTAATTTTTTTTAATCCTTTCTAGTAGGTAGTGTAGTACTTCATGCAGAAGATGCACTCACAAATGCTCCCTGAGCATGGTAAAATCACATGGTGAACAAGATGATACAATGTAGGCAAAGTTAGGAAATAATCCAAACTAGTCTACAAGACTCATATCTTTCTGTTTTTGCATTTTCTTCACCATCCTCTACCTTTTTTTCAGCCTCTTTCACTTACTGATTAAAACTTTTGGCAAATCTTAAGTTACAATGTAACTTTATTATTATTATTATTATTATTATTATTATTATTATTAACCATTAAAATCTAATCACAGAAAGGGAATTTACACACTCATTCAAAGATATATAGCTTTCAGTGGTTTTTGTATTTAACCAAAAGATAGTCTTAAACTAAAGAAATTGACCTCCTGTAGAATCTGAGGTAATAATGAAATGGGTAGAGAGGGGTGTGTGTATCTTCAGCTCCTTGAAACCATAAATGTTGAGCTTTTTACTCTTTCTACATTTAAGACTAATGTGGAGTGGGGGGTGGGGAGAAATTGTGTTCCCTTTAATCTGTAAAAGAAGGGAGATTTGGGATCTCAGGTCCTTCCCTGGGAAAAAGCATACCTTCCCAGACAAAGTTAAGTGGCATTCAATTGGAGATCAAAGTACCCTTCATTGATCTTTTAGGGGTGGCCCGGATCCCTTTCAGGAAATTCTCAGACTCTGAGGAAAAAGCCTTCAAAATGATTTTATTCAATTGGAGATCTCTGTCTGATGGTCCTTTATTGACTAGCTCAGACAGTTCCTAGCCCCCAGGACAAGATGTATCCCATATAATCATGACTTGTCAATCCATCTCTTGTCAGACTTCTAATGAGAAGTTTTGACTGCTAAGAGAGCTCTTTCTTAGTGAACAATGAATTTTCCTTTTCTGCCATTCAGACTTTTCTGTTTCATGAATTCTTTCATGTTGGATCTGCATAGACCAGAGGGGATTCCCACCTCAATTCTCACAACTCTCCTCTACCACTAGACCCGCATCATTTTTGATTCCCTGACTGGGAAATGAACCCAGGCGGTAGTGGTGAAAGTGCCAAATCCTAGCTAGTAGACCCTCATCAAGAGCAGTCTTGGATCTTAGTCTCTTAGGATTTAGAACTAGAAGGTTCATCTAATTGATTTCCTAATTTTATAGATGAAAAAACTGAAGCTGAGAGACCAAATTCCATAGTCATTCATGTAAGCAGGAAGTGACAGAAATGGTATTTGAATCCATGCCTTAAGATTCATATCCAGCATTCTTGTAACTATATGATAGTTGCCTAAATGGAAGAAACTTCTTCCTTAATTTTGTTTCACATTGGGCAATATTTTTTCTTTTGTCAAGAGCCCTGAGCTGTTTTTCTGGTTTTCTTTTTAATGGGAATCTCCCTTTACTTCCTTCTCTTACTTTCCACTCCCATCTCAAAAGAAAAGCCCATTCTCTATTTTCTTCTCTTATGGTGACTTTTTTTTGGGATAGCTTGGCACTAAGATTTCCAGATTTCATTCCAGTGATTTATCTCTCCTTATTTTCTTAGGAGCAAATCATATATATTGTCTCTCTTCAGCATCAGTTTCCTCTTGGGGATAGATCCCTAGCTCTAGACTCTCCTCCCCTGGGAAAGTATGGGTTGTTGCTGTATTTTTGTTTGTGGCTTTGATGAGAGAAAGGAAAGGGGGAACCCCATTTGTCGGCGCAAAGATCCCATGAGGTGCAGCGTCCCTTGTAAATGAATTTACAGGCCCAAAAACCTAGATTGATAAATAAAAGGTTTATTGTAGGAATTTGGAAGTAAAGTTCAATTAGAAAGACGCCAGGGCCAGAGGTGGCCATTGGGCCGGCAGGAACCCTTACATGGCCGGAAGGATACCATGTGTTGGGGGGAAGGGCTCCTGTCAAGAGAGAGCTCCTGCTTGGCTCTTTTATACCTAAAAGGGGCTTTGTGGGCAGTACCCCAAGTTCTCGAGGGCTTTTCAGTTAGCTCAGATCCGGTGGGGGCTGGGGGAAGCTGAGCAGATAGTGGGGACTGGGCCTGGGTATTCAAAAGGGTGCTTTTTTGACCAGGATTTGTGAATCAAGGTCAGCCATGGGGTTTGGGAAATCAGAAAAGAATCTTAAAGGGACCTCAACCCCCATCAGCTTCACATATGTAATTACATTGCTCTACTAAATTAAGGTTTACTTTTTCTTGAAATGTAACTAAGAATTAAAAGTTTCCTATGTGGCTTATTTTCTTGTGGTATGAATTCTAATTGTGAAGCCAGAGTTATAGTATATAGGACTCAAAGAGTAGGAGTTAACAGTTTTACGATAAATTAACCAATATTTTAAATGTACTACTTATATTCTTCCTTCCCTTCAACACCAGTCATAAGAAAATGAGATCTTTAAAAAACAAAAGCAAAAAAGATGGATCATATTTGGATAGTATCATAAACTTTAATTTCCATTAATACTTGGGGAATATTTTCTTAAAATTTCCATGGTTCTCAGAAGTTTAGGAGAACAATCGTCAGGTAGGACTGGGCTACACAGATGATCACATGATTAGGTTTTTTTTGTGCTGATTGATGATAGATGCTTTTGTTTGTAGATTATTCGACCTCATGATCGTGGATTTAGAACTAGAAGATTTATTAGAAGCCAAACTGTCCAACCCTGCCATTTGACAGATGAGAAAACTGAGGTTCTGGGAAATTAAATGATATGTTTAAAGTCAAACTGGTAGTGTCAGAGGTGGGTACTTACCATTTCATATGTAAATGAATTGGCTTTGTGTGTTGTTTTTTTTCCCCCACTCACTTCATGTTGGATCAAAAGATCATGGATTTGGACTATATTAGAGCCAAGATTCAAACTCAGGTCTTCTAACTTCACACCAGAACCATTCCCACTATATCACTGTCCACAGTCTTTGAAAAAAACCACACTTCTTCCTAGTGTCCTTCCCATTGATTAGACAATATATGTTCAGAAAATGCAGACTCATTTTAATATCTTGGGCTATGTAAAAAAGTGTCTTTTAGGGCAAATACAAACATGTTACATAACTCTGTGCTATGACTTTTGTACTAGAATAGAAAATCAAGACTTTACAAAAATATCACAGTGGGATGGGAATATCTTAGACTGTCTATTTTAACCATTAACTTGAACAGTCATCTCCTCTATAACATACCTGACAAATGGTAGATTATTCAGCCTTAGCTTGAAGATGTTGTATGAACAGGAACCCACTACTTCCAAAGGCAGCCCAGTCCTCTCTTGGACAGGTTTAATTATTAGGAAGTTTTTTTTCATATTGAGCCAAAATCTGCCTCTCTGTAACTTCCACCCATTGTTTCTAGTTCTGCTTTCTGCAGCCAAGCCAAACAAGTCTGATCTTTCTTCTACATGATAGTCCTTGAAATAAATACACAAAGGCAGCAACAGTCCCTCTCCCTTGGCTTGATCTCAAGACCTTTACCATCCTGATCATTCTTCTCTGGACCTACCCTCCAGATTATCAATGTCTTCCCAGAACTAAAAACTGCTCTGAACAGAACACTGGGAAATGAGCTATCATCTCCTTGCTCCTAGATACTATGTCTCTCACAATCACTTTAGCTTTGTTGAGTGCTATATCATGGTGTTGGCTTTTTTGATGTTTTAAAGAGATTGCTGTCTATTTTTGTCATATTTTGTACTTATGGAGATTTTTTTGGAACCTACGTTGAACCTACTTATATTTCCTATTAGGTTCAACCCCAAATTAAGGGAGATAATTTTTTTAATAATAGATTTTTTTATATTTCAAAATACATGCAAAGATAGTTTTCAACGTCACCCTGGCAAAAGTTTGTGTTTCATATTTTTCTCCCTCCCTTCTCCATTTCCCCCTTCCCTAGAGTAATCCAATATAGGCTAAACATGTATAATTCTTCTAAACATATTTCTACATTTGTTATGCTATAAAAGAAAAATCAGATCAAAAAAGAAAAAATGAGGGAAGAAAAAAAACAAGCAAGCAAACAACAAAAAAGGTGAAAATATTATGTTGTGATAGAGGATCTGATTTAAAATTCCATCGCTAGTACTTACATACTTAAGTCATGCTCAGTTACATTCTGGATCACTTTAAAATAAATAAGTGGGGTGGACAAGATCTTTGAGCTTTCCTTTTAACCCATGAACCTTTGACTCTATTAAAAAAACTTTATGAATTAAAAACTACTAGTGAGGCTTTTATTTCTTGAAGAAAGTTATGATATGAAGAAATTCAGACTACTCTTTTCCCACAGGCAATAAATAGGATATAAAGAGAGTTTGAAAAATGCATGAATTTATTTATTTATTTATTTTTGGGCTGAGGCAATTGGGGTTTAGTGACTTGCCCAGGGTCACACAGCTAGTAAGTGTTAAGTATTTGAGGTCACATTTGAACTCAGGTCCTCTTGGCTTCAAGGCTAGTGCTCTATCCACTACACCATGTAGCTGTTCCAAAATGCATGAATTTAACAGCTACTACAAAAGATATAAAGGTAGAACAGAATGATAGTTGGAAGCAAGGTTAGTATCAAGTATGCAAGACCCAGGAAGTTTAGCTTTTATTTGGAAGAAACTTGAGTAATTATGGTTATTTATAAAGAAGATTAGTTTAATAATGGCAATTAGAACTGAGAGGAAGTGTGGAAGTTGGAGTCTGGAAGAACTAGAATAAAATCAGGATTCTGATATTTATTAATTGTGTGACTCTGGGTAAGTCACTTAACTTTTTTTTTTTTTGTCTTAAGCAACAGTGGTGTGGGTATCTAGGTGACACATTGGATAGAGTTCTGGGCCTCCAGTCAGTAAGATTCATCTTCCCCAAATTCAAATCCAATCTCAGATACTAGCTGTGTGACCCTGGGCAAGTCACTTAACCTCATTTTCCTCATTGATGAAATGATCTTGACAATGAAATTGTAAACCACTCCAGTATCCTTGCCAAGAAAATCCCAAATGTGATCACAAAATATTGAAAACAACTAAGCAACAACAGACTAGTGGTTTGCATTGATGGAAGTTTGCTCAATGTGGAAATCACAGATCATTTGAATAAATAAGTATTGGATAACTTAAACTGTAGGCAAGGTTTAAAATAGTGAAGGCAAACGGTTCCCAAAGTTTTGTTGTCTTAATCAAGAGATAAATAATAATTATAGGTTCAATAGCTATCTCCAAATTTAAACTTTGTTGAAGTATTTGGAAGAAGCTGATTTTGCAGGGTGAAAGATTGCTTGCCTGAGGCTCCAGATATTTTCTTTGGTAGTCCAGGTTGGAACAGTTTTATCCTTTATGAAGCATACCATTATGTTAAAATGGTTGATTTGTAAATTACATTGACATCCAATTTAAAATTTGTTAAGTTCAAGTGTCACCTCCTATGTGAAACCTTTCTTGATTCTCTACTCATAATCTTCTAACAAATTACTTTGTATCTATCTTGGATGTAGCTGGTATATACTTATATAACTCTTTTCTCTATAACTCTACCCACCCAGCCCTTCATTCCTCCAATTTCACATCAGAACTGGCATATTTGATCCCCAGAGGGGATACTCAAGAGTACTCCTGTGAGTGGTTATCCTTCCCCCCCCTGAGGCTGGGGTTAAGTGACTTGCCCAGGGTCACACAGCTAGGAAGTGCTAAGTGTCTGAGACCAGATTTAAACTCGGGTCCTCCTGAATTCAAGGCTGGTGCTCTATCCATTGCACCACCTAACTGCCCCTATGGTAATCCTCCTAACAATGTAGTTTATAAACTCCAATTAGTGTGATTCCCTTTTATAATCAATCACCCAGTTAAATTCAATGTTTTTAGACAAGTTATTTACTGAACCAACATAACAATAATTACAGACTATTTCCCCATTCTTCCATAAATAGTTGCAGGATATTAGGGGGAAGATCTGGCATAAACTTGAAGTTATATGGTAATTGAGCATTGGTGTAGAAAAACCATGGCAGTTCACAATTCTGAAAGAGTAGGAATTTATTGAACTGTTCTTTATCAGGAGAGTCCTCCTGAAGTTTGCTGTGGGATCTCACGTTGAGTAACTGTACTTGCTACTCCACTGACTGGCTCCTTGCCAGACTTAGTTTCTGCTGGACTGGACAAGGCAGATCACTTGGCTTTTGGGCAAATGATTCAGGCTCTGTACTCTTTACAAGGCAGGATATCCCTGATGGAAGGGTTGATATGTTGGACTACCTGAACTCACTCTTTGATGGACATGTACAGCTTTTACTACATTCCGCCTCTGGCTTGGCTGAGTGTTACAGTGTTCTCTTCAGCCTGGTCTGATAAGGCACTCTTTCAGCAAGGGCAAGGACCCTTAGTCTAGGGTTGGCAGAGGAGCCTCTTCAGGACCTTGGCTCCGAGGCTAGCCACTTCCTGGAAAGGAAGTCTCTTGTTGCAGAATCCTTTTTGGTTTTGAACAAGTTCTCTTGCTGAGCAATCTATCTTTTCTGATGATGGTGATCAGCCATTTAAACTGGGAGATTCTGGTCTGTGTCTTATTCAAATGAGTGGGCAGACACAAAAGATAAGATAATCTGTACCCTTGAGTTAAATTCTTTTTTTGTTGCTTTATTTTTGTATACTATTGAGCTATTCCAACCTCAGATCTTTTCTAAGGTGTAGAATGTTCACTTTATATCTGAAAGCCTTCCCTTTTACATTTTAGTGTCTATTTTTGCATCTTCATATACACACTTGTTTTCCTTGATTCAATGTAAGCCCTTTGAGTCCTTGAAGTGTTTTACTTTTACTGTTTCACTTTTGTCTTTGTAACCTCAGCATCTAGCACAGTGCCCCTAAAATAGTAGCTATTTAATAAATGCATCTTGAGTGCCTGAATATTTAAATATTCAGCTTATAGATAGACTGATGAAGACACTGACAATATTTAGTTTATTTTTAGGTCTTGGAGGTTGCATGATGAAGGACTTAGAATATGTATGAGCTGAAAAATCAGGTGAGTGTGAATAGGGAAGAGCTTAGTAAGGGACCAAGTCACTGAAAAAGTATCAGTGACTTATGGGAGAATCAGATTACTTAGATGATCTCACAGGTGGCTTCAGAATCTAGCATATCTTCTGAGATGTGCACTGAAGGCCATTGATCTCTGGTCTACAATCAGTGAAACTTTTGGTAACAATAAGAACAAACTAAAAATTTAAAAAGTGATCATGACAATACTTTCCTATTGGCTACTTTATACTTTTCAAAGGCTTTCATATGCAGTTAAATCATGTGTCACTTCAAAATTTTAAGAGCCTTAAAAGAATTATGAATTATGATTATTATTTTTATAAATCTTTATATATTTGGCATAAAAGTCCTTAACCTTTTCTGTGTCATGATGCCCTCTGGAAGTCTGGTGAAGTCTCTGTACTCCTCAGAATAATGTTTGTAATTGCATAAAATTTAAAAAAACCCTAAAATTACAAAGGAAATCAGTTATTTTGAAATGAAGATGCATTTTTCCTCCCATCCATATTCACAGACCTCTAAAATCTCTTTATGAGCCATAGGTTAAAAACCTTTGACCTAGAATAAAGGTTATACAAGAAAGTTTCTTAATAAGTATTTGTTAATGAATTGATCCTTCTGTCAGCCTAGAAAATAAAGATCTTTATCATACCTAATTAATGCTTATTATGTATAATATTAATTTGATGTTTAGTTACATCATTTCCATTTGAAAAAATTTGGACTTATAATTTTTACTGATTGCAGTAAAAAAAAAAAGTATATTACATTATTTACAAGCATATTCTTCTTCCCTCAACCAGGAAGTCATCCTTTGTAACAAAAATTTAAAAAAGAAAATAGAGCAAAACTAAGACATCCACTCTGGTATCACAGTATATACAATATTCCCCATTGATAGTCTCTAACATCTGCAAATTAGAGAGCAATGTTCTCTTAATTTTTTATCCCTTATCTCTTTTCTGGGGCAAAGAAAGTTTGCTCATCTCTTCTTCCTTCCTCATTGTAGTCAATTCTATCTGTCTTTTTCCTGATTTTACTTACATCATTGCAATAATTGATGCAAATATCTCTATGTCTCTGAATCCTTCATATTGATAATTTCTTGTGGTGATGTAATATTTTATTACATTCTTGTTTCACAATCTATTCCTCAATCCTTTTTTGTTTCCTTTTTTTTTTTTTTTGCTATAACAAAAGGATTAGAATGAATTTTTTTTTTTTTATGTATAGGATTTAAAATATAATTTGAATCCCTTGACCCATAGGATGAACAAAGAATAGACATAGTCCATCGTAGGATCAAGAGTTGAAAGGAACCATTTGGTCCAACTACTTTATTGTCAAATGAGGCAACATTGAATGATTTGTTCAGGGTTATATAGGTAATAAATAGTAGAATTATCATTCAAATTCAGGTCTTTAATTCTAGAACAAGAATTTATTACCCTTGGACAAAGTCTTACCAACTTTCTGGTTAGAAAATATCATAATCTCTGTTTTTGCCATACTTGGAAAAGTACAGTGACATTTAATGAACTCAGATGAGTTGGCCTAAGGTGGTAATCCAACAACTCATTTAAAATGATAGTAGGAGTGCCTAAGACATCCTTTGAGAGCTATTTGAAAACATGTTTTTCTTGTGGCCAAAAAGCCGAACAGAAGGGACAAGATGGTAACAGCTATATAAATATTCCAACTTCTTTTAGGAGTTTACTGTAATGAAATAAACTTACACAGAGGACTAGTATTATTTGAAGATTTGTTGACTAACAGGTTTTTTTTTTTTTTTTGTTTTTTTTTCTGTTAACACCTGTTGTTTGATGGAGTAATTTTGCTGTTGCCTAAGGAACTCCAATTTACATTCCCTATCCTGGTCTGCCCTTCTCAGGGTAATGACAGGTGTTTTTGACAAATATGAATACTTTTTCCATATTCCATTTAGGAGTTTTGCAATGTGAAATATTTTCTATTTCCTTTCTGGAGATCTGGGTTGGTATCTCAGTAACTATGCTATTGAATGTTAAGAATATGTTACAGTCCAGTTTAGAAGATTCTTGTGGGTAGAGATTCCATTCTATACAATAATTCTCTGCAGCCTATTCAGGGTCTAGCATGGTACCTAGATGCGCATACACACACACACTCACAACAAATTACTTAAAGTATATTTGTGTGAAGCAGCATTTAGTGAACTACTGGTCTTTCTTGTAGAGTATTTAATAAATATTTCTTCATCTACATATTTAACATGTTTTATTTTATAATATACTAATTTGCATATATAATGTCTCCCCCCTCATCAGGCTGTAAGTTTCTTGAGGCTAATGACTGTGTCTTCATCTAACAATACTTAATCAATGTTTATAATATTAAATCAAGGTAATGACTTTTTATATTATTGGTATATTATTATAACTGATTTGCAAATAGAGTTTAGCATAGTGGTTTTGAGTGGCATTTTGAGTACTAAAGTTAAAACACCAAACTGGTTGATTCAATAGGTCCTTTTCTCATTTGCCACCTTCTTGAGTTGAGTTAGTACCTATACCTTTTTGCAGTTGTATAATGTAGGGGAGAGATAGATGGACAGACTGCTTTTTTGGTGTGTCAGTGTTTAATCAAGTTTAAGTTATTTCTAACAAGTGGACACCATAGAAACCTGTTTATAAATTAAGGCAAACTGTGCTCTGGTTAAGGTGTGTTTATTTAGGGGGAAAGAAAAGAGATAAATTATAACCTGTAGTGTGTTTACTTTAGAATTAGTCATTGGCTTTACTTGGCTAATTGAGGTTTGACGTAAGACCTTATTGTTTATCTTTTGTTATGAGCAAGGATTTTATAGCTAATAATTTTTTAATAGAAATAGCAAGATATTCTGTTGTATATGTGACAAATTAATTATTAGTGAATATATATTCCTTTATACTAATTGCCTTTGATTGTGATATTGATATTCTTACTAAATTATAGAGGGTAGTTATGCAGTAAATATATTTTTCAAAAGAATAGCAATGGAAAGTGCAGCAAAAAGTTGATTAATTAAAAGTAAACTCAATTGAAAACATTAGTTCCTTGCACATAGGAAATACTAAATAAATGTTTGTTGCATTCAAATGTTTAAACAATATGAATCTGAAATATATCATTAGTAAAAGTTTCTGAAAGTATCAGGATTGACAACACTATTAACAGCTGGTAAATTCAATATGATTTGTTAGAAGTCTGTACAGAAAATTTGGATTTTCTCCAAAGAATCCCACTTGTTTACCTTTGTTCATTCATATATATTGACTAGGCTTTTGGTATGGTCCTAGTTCTTCCATCTAAGTCATATTAAAGTAGCTCCTGAGAGAACCAGACTGGATAATTTGGCCTTGATTCCATTCAGCTGTGTTTATATAGAACTGGCCTTGATTACAAGGACTATAAAAACTCTTTGTTAATTTAAACTGCTCTTGGATATGGAAGAATTATCTTGTTGAAAATATCTGTAGAATCAAAACAAAACAAAACAAACATTTCTTAGGAAAGCATAGGAATATAGAGAACAATGAATTTTCCAGGAATTGGGACCAGACTTACTTAGCGATACAATTCCAGGCTTTCCAATGAAGTAAGAAATAATTAAATGACATAATTATAGGCTAAGATGTATCCAAATAGGTATTTTGCTTTTCTCAAAATGCAGTTTACAAAATTTCAATTTGCATAAAATTGATTAATTTTATTTATTAGGTGTCCTTTTTGTGTCCAACATTTTGTAGGTAATAGAAAATTGATTTGTTTTGTATAACTTGGAAGTTTGAAGTTTAAAGAATGTTCAGTTTCAGTACTAAATTTAGAAAAAAACAAGAATCAATCATATGTCTCTAATATGTCTCTTAGCATTATAAATCCTGGGTTTAGGAAATTCAAATTCAGATTCAAGTACTTTTTAGCTATGTGACACTGAGCAAGTCACTTAACCCTATCTGCTTCAGTTTCTTCATCTGTAAGATGGGGATAGTAATAACACCTACTTCTCAGTCTTATTTTGAAGATGAAGTGACATAATATCAGTAAAATGCTTAGTATAGTATTGTTGTTCATGTTCAGTCGTGTCTGGCTCTTCATTTGGGGTTTTCTTGGCAGAGATACAAGAGTGGTTGGCTATTTCCTTCTCCAGCTTATTTGACAGAAGAAGAAACTGAGGCAGACCGGGTTAAATGACTTGTCCAGGGTCGAACAGCCAGTAAGTATCTGAGGCCAGATTTGAACTCAAGATGAGTTTTCCTATCTCCAGGCTCAAGACTCTATCCATTTTCCCACCTGGCCCCCAGTAGATATTTAATAAATCTTGTCCCTTTCTCCTTTCCATTTTCACATTCTTCCTTTCCCCTTCCCTTCTGAATAGGTAGCCTGAGATACTTGATCTCATTTGTACCTAGATTACTGCATCCACACTATAAAATGATGGTTTTCTTTGATCTCTAGATCATAGCTTTAGATTTTATGCTGCTTTTGAATAGTATGTGTTTGTTAATATAGGTAAATATATAGCAACATTAAACAGTACAGTTGAGAACTAGCTGATAGATTGGGACAGAGTGAGAAGAATTGGAAGAGGGTCAGGAGCCCTGGACTTTAGTTTGATCTCTGCCCTACACATCACCTTAGAAGATAATATGAACTTTATTTCTTCTTTTGTAAAGTTAAGATAATACTGCCTATCCTGCTCTGCCTGTGTCAAAGGATTGTAGGTGTTGAATGAGATAATATATGTGAAACACTTGAAAAGCTATAAAGTGCTTTGCAAATGTGATGTGATAAGTATTATTATTTTAATTTTTATTACAGAGCAAGTTTAACATTTATTTAAAAATGAATAGCTGAAAACATTTTAGTATCTTTCCCAATATAGGCCCAAAATTTTAAGAAATTCTTATCTCTAGAGTTTTGGAGTTTATCAAATATTCTTTATCCTATATAAGAATTATCCTATATATATATCCTATATAATGTTTTAAGATTTATAGAGTTTACAAACCTTTTTTTGTTTGATCATGACAATAATCCTATGAAGATGATGCTATTATTCTTTCTATTCTGTTGATGAGGAAACTGGGCCTCATAGTAGTTAAGTGACTTGCCCATGGTAATGCCACAAGCCTTGTAGGCAGAATTTGAGCCATAGTGTCTTCCATTTTCAAGATTAATGCTCTTTCTACTTTACTGTGCTGCCCTTCTAGGGAATTTTCTTTCTGATTAGTTCCTGATATCCTATTACCAAATAGATTTTTAATCTTTTACCATAAATCAATCAACAAACAGTTACTAAGCATTTCTTATGTGCGAAGTGATATAATAGATACTGGGAATAGTAATATAAAAGTGAGACAGTCTTAACCCATCAGAGGACTTACATCTTACCTAGAGGTAGTTAAGCGGTATAATGAGTAGAATGCTGGAATTGGAGACAGGAAGACCTGGATTCAAGTCCTGATCCAGGTATGTTAACTGTGTGACTCTAGCATTTCTTAGCCTCAGTATACCCATAAATAAAATCAGAATAGTGATAGCATATCTCTCATAGAATTGTTGGGATAACCTGTATAAAGTACTTTGTAAACCTTAAGGTGTTATGTAAATGCTAGCCATTATTATTATTATTAATTCACATATAATTAATTTGGGTGGAAGTTAACATTTAGAGGAATCAGGAAAGGCTTCTTGAAGAAAGTAGAACCTTATGATGACACTTAAATAAAACTAAGAGTTTCAAGAGGTGGAAGTGAGGAAGAGGAGCATTCCAAGAATGGAGAATTTGAAAACAACAAAAAACAGAGATATAAAATGGAATATGAGAAAAAAATAAGACTAATTATGACATTTATTCAGTAGAAGACAAGAGCAGGAATAATATAAATATATTAGTCTATATATTTTCCCACCAATACATGGAATATCTTTAGAGTAGAGAGGTAAAGATTCCTACTAGAAAGGCACATGAATGAGAAAACTCCTGTTACTGGGGGGACTTTGGGCAATCCCTTGTGAGTTTGGTCTCTTTAGAGAACAGTCTGAATAATTTTTCACATGATTGGGGAAAAAAAACAACAACTATGCTATCTGTTTGTTCTGGTTCTCATAGTACTGATGAGCAGAGTTCTTCTCTGCTACTCTTGGGCTATTGAAGCAGTGACGTGCTCTTTTAGTACACTGCCAGTCTTGGCAGGGTGATGAGAAAGTATTACACTCTTTTAGTGACACTCTTTTAGTTCCTTCAAAACAGAGAACTGCTAAGTTTATCAGATTGCTTTGGGACTTGGAAGTATTTCTCTTCTTAAGTTGTAGTTAGTAATAGGCTCATATAGACTTTCTCCTGTCAGTTCCTCAAATAGCTGGGGATTATATTTTCTCCAATCAGCTCTTAGCAAATCTTAGCCTCTGCTCACAGCAAAGCAGATGTGGAAACCTATCTCATCCCTTCTGTATCTCCTCCTCAAACTACAGTATCAGTAAAGGGTAACTCAGGCAATTCTTGAGAAGTTTACCCTTTCTCAGGATGTGGGTGGTATTAGAAGGACATAAGCTCTTCACAAAGTAGTGAGATTCAACTTTCTTCCAAGGAGCTTCCAGCAATTCCATAGTTTATCAAGTTTCACTCATTTTGCTCAGTTGTCTAAGTCTTTTCTCAGTATTTCAGCTTTTAGCAAAGCAGTGACTCTTCTAGTCAATAGAGCATGACTGTCTCTGGTCAACTGTTCAGCTTGAAGCAACTATTTTCTCCTATGTTATCTTTGATTGTCTTGAACTCAGCTGTTCCTTATACTTTTTTCTTTATCTGATTATTTCTTACTGCTTTCCTATTATTTCCTATTTTTCTTTCTGATTTCTAATGCCTTATATCAAGTCTTCCTCATAAGCAGTGACTCATCTATAACTTATAGTATGAAGGTAAAAAATTCTACTTTTTTTTGTTAAATGTGATCCCAACAGTTCTTATATAAGCTTCCCATAGCCCCCAAAGTTATTTAATATAATTTTTTAGTTTTAGCCTTCAAAACTCTGAAAGACTCATATGGTTGGTGTGTAACCATCATTACCTTAGGTAGTACTCTACTTTAAAACAGATCTTCTTAGTGCATTTACACTTAATGCAGTCTTGTTTTCTCAATATTTTATCTGAGAGGTTTTATTTCTTATCAGTCTAGTTTTATTAGTTTTCCTCACACAAATATTCTTTTTCTGTTCTTTTCAGCAAGCAAAATGTCCACATACAAATGCTTAGTCTCTTATGTTAGCACT
Source organism: Sminthopsis crassicaudata (assembly GCF_048593235.1). Lineage (NCBI taxonomy): Eukaryota > Metazoa > Chordata > Mammalia > Dasyuromorphia > Dasyuridae > Sminthopsis > Sminthopsis crassicaudata. The sequence continues at coordinate 419,379,233 of NC_133617.1, forward strand.
GAATATTCCTCCAGTTATTTAAGTTGTACTTTATTTCTTTAAGAAGTGGTATTTTGAATTGTAGCTATGTAGATTTAATTATGGTTTTGAGGGATTTGTTACCAAACATATTATGCATTTTGTAATTATCTTGTACATGACTTTCCTGTTATTTCATCTTTAATTTTGCTATTGCTATAGATAAATGGTATTTTAATTTTTTTTCTTAAACTTATAATTGAATAACCAAATGCAAAAACAGAGACATGGAGAGTAAAATCTTTATTTTTAATTTTAAAAAATCACCCCCAGTCCCCATTAAGAAACCACATATGAAGTTATGCACAACATTTCCATAAAAGTCTTGTTGTTAAAGAAAATATAGATTGCCCACCCTAAAAAACAAAACAAAAAAACTCTCAAGAAAAGAAATATTTGGGGGGGAGAGAGTAGGAAGAGAGAAGGGAGAAAGAGGAGGGGGGGAAACAAGAGGGGGAGAGAGAGAGGAAGGTGTGAGAGAGAAAGAAGGGAGTAGAGAGAAGAGGGGGACAGAGAGACAGACAGAGACAGAGGAGAGAGGAGGGAGAGAGAGAATGCAAATGAGTGTTTCAATATGTATTCAGATACAATTGGTTCCTTCTCTGGGTATGGATAGGATTTTTTATCATAAGTCCTTCAGAATAGTTAGGGATAAGTATACTGCTGAGAATAGCAAAGTCATTTATAGCTGATCATCACAGAACATCATTATTACATTGTACACAGTACATTTCAAAAAGTAAAATCTTTTAACGTGTTACCCTGAACCCCTTTAGGGAAAGTAAGACCAAACTAATTAAACAACAGCAAACAAAAAATGCATTTGTTCTGTGTTCTTTTCAGTGTGTTGTATTTACATAGTTGCAGTTAATCATGTGTACTGTTCTGGTTTCTCGGATCTCCTTTTCTTATTTTGTTTATATGCCTTTTGCATTTTACAAGTCTTTGAAATTGAGATTCTGAGAGCTTGTGACTTGTCACACAGGGAAGGACAAAACTTGGACTGGGCTCCCTGCCAATTATATCATGGTATTGACTAGATAGACAATTAATATATAGAAACTAAAATAATAGCAATAGGGATTGGGGATGAGAGTTAGTATTATGATTACTAAAACTAAAAATTTATTGGAAATTCCTAGAGAGTGGAGTGGAAAGAGCATAGGATTAAGAGTCTTAAGTCCAAGTTTCATTTCTGCCACTGAGTTGTATGATCTTTGACAAGGCACTTAATCTTCTGAGCCTCCATTTTCTAATCTGTAACTTTATGGGCTTGGGATTAGATTAAATCAGTGTTTTTCAGCTGCCAGTTTGCAACACATTTTTATTGATGTGAAACTTTTACTTTACAAGAAATGCCTTTTCAAAGCCCATAAACATGCAAGTCTGACTTTTGTATCCTTTTCCTATTTATGGCTTTCTTCTCCATTTTCTTAGCCCCCAATCCTTTGAGCCAACACAAGCAGTAGCACTGAAATTGTGGTGGGAAAACCTGTCCTTTGTAAAGAAACTAGATATTTTAGTGGCCTAGATGTAGTTTGAGAAACTGGATGAAGGTGACCTCTAGTATCCTGTAAAGCTCTATAAAAGTATGTGTTTCCCCATTCTCCAATTGATAAATGGTCAAAGGATATGAACAGACAATTCTCAGATGATGAAATTGAAACTATTTCCACTCATATGAAAGAGTGTTCCAAATCACTACTGATCAGAGAAATGCAAATTAAGACAACTCTGAGATACCACTACACACCTGTCAGATTAGCTAAGATGACAGGAACAAATAATGATGAATGTTGGAGGGGATGTGGGAAAACTGGGACACTGATACATTGTTGGTGGAGTTGTGAAAGAATCCAGCCATTCTGGAGAGCAATTTGAAACTATGCCCAAAAAGTTATCAAAGTGTGCATACCCTTTGACCCAGCATTGCTGTTATTGGGATTATATCCCAAAGAAATACTGAGGAGGGGAAAGGGACCTGTATGTGCCAAAATGTTTGTGGCAGCTCTTTTTGTTGTAGCTAGAAACTGGAAGTTGAATGGATGCCCATCAATTGGAGAATGGTTGGGTAAATTATGGTATATGAAGGTTATGGAATATTATTGCTCTGTAAGAAATGACCAGCAGGAGGAACACAGAGAGGCTTGGAGAGACTTACATCAACTGATGCTGAGTGAAAAGAACAGAACCAGAAGATCGCTGTACACTTCAATGCTGTATGAAGAGGTATTCTGATGGAAGTGGATATCTTCAACATAAAGAAGATCCAACTCACTTCTAGTTGATCAATGATGGACAGAAATAACTACACCCAGAGAAGGAACACTGGGAAGTGAATGTAAATTGTTAGCACTACTGTCTGTCTACCCAGGTTACTTATACCTTCGGAATCTAATACTTAATGTGCAACAAGAAAATGGTATTTACACACATATATTGTATCTAGGTTATATTGTAACATATGTAAAATGTATGGCATTGCCTGTCATCAAGGGGAGGGAGTGGAGGGAGGGAGGGGATAATTTGGAAAAATGAATACAAGGGATAATATTATAAAAAAAATAAAATAAAATATGAGTTCCAAAAAAAAAAAAGAAAAAATCTGAGTTGAATAGAAAATATTAATATATAAATGTAAGACTCAAGAGAAGCATAAAATGTTACATAAAAGAGTAATCAAAAGGGACTTGATAAAATTAAACTGTTTACTTTTCCATAAAAAAAAAAGTATGTGTTTCCAAGGGGAACTTAATTTACTACTTAATTGCTGTTTAAGGCTGGTCATGGCTCATGGTGTGGTTTGAGACAGTGCTAGTATAGAAGGTTATCTGGAAGGCCAATTCATTTTTAAAATTGTTTTTAAAATAGTATTTTCCTTTTTTTCCCCAAAATTATATGTAGGTAATCCAAGGCTCTAGAACTGATACTGTTGATTGGGCATTACTGTTATGGCTTCAAGTCTACTGGAAGCAGCAGAGGGCAGTAATAGCTTGCTTGGGCAGCTGATCATAGGAGCTATGCCAGGAGAGGCAGAGAAATTCATAGTCAAGAAACATAGATACATACTTTTTGGTAAACCGGAGCAGCCGGATGACCATGCTCTTAAGTTGTTAAAGTGATGATAGTTTGTTGGATCCTAGGACCTGATATTTGAACTAGAAGAAAAGACAAATACACAATTAAGGAATAATACAAAAAATTTAAATGGAGTTGTAACAATTTCAAGATGAGTTGAAATATGTAGAAAACGTTAAGAATGATTAAAAGGACACTTAAAGGTATGTTTGCAACAAGAAGGGTCAAGAAAGGCTAGGTTACCACTTTGAGAAGATGGTACAATGTTAATAGATGATAGATAAAGAATAATTATTTATATGCTATTTTGCTTTCACCTTCTCTTTTAAAGAGAATAACTTTTCAAAAAAATAGAGGAAAGTTTTCTCTTAATTGATATAAATAATAATTAAAATACCTAAATATTTTAAGTAAATTTATATCTCTTGGTCTAGATATATTATATTCCAAGAGACTTGATAATTAGAAAACATGCATGATCATTGAACTATGCTGATATTATTTGAGATATAATAATTGCTACTTCTAGTTTACTCTTCTAATTCATATATGCCTTTTCCAGTTATACTAGAAGCTTCTAAGTTCCTGTCTAGCTCTTTGATACTATCATACTATTATCCTCATTTTATAGAAGAGGAAACTGAGTCTTAGAAGCTTTGATATAGTCATACACTAAATCTCTGAGAAAGAAGTTAAATCCAATGTCCTGACTCAGAACTGAGTACTATGCTTAATATAGTGAGTGTGTACACTCAGTACAGCTGCTACTAATCCTGCATAATGCCAGAGATGGTGATTAAGGCCAAACAAGAAACTTAAGGCATCATTTTTACTCTTTCCTAAAACAGGAACATTTTTCCATCTCCAGAAAAATTCTACACTGGCTTATTATTATTATTATTATTATTATTTGGCTTAGGAAGCATTGAGCTCTAGGAACTAACATTGGTTGCTAAGAACAATGAACCATTTTGTCTTTTTTGGTAGTTACAAGACTGCTATGTTCAATTCTACAAATAGTTATTAAATGCCTATGTCCTGGTTATTGAAAGCTTGTGTCCTGGGCTCTCTGCTAGGTTAGTAGGTACAGGGGATACCATGAAAGAAACACAATAGTCTCTGCTTCCAAAAAACTTACAGTTTGGGAGAGGGGAAAAAATCATGTAAAGCAAATAAAGTTAGCACACACATAAAAAATAGAGGAGGTAGAACAATGCTGAAAAGTAGGCGGTATTAGGGAAGTCTTGATGGAGAAAGCAAAAATTGAGTTGTCCTTTTAAAAAAATTTAATTTTTTTTCAATGAACAAAAATCTATTTTCTTTGCATCTTCATACAGTAGACAACAACCAAGAAAAACAAAACCTTTGTAACAAATATGCATAGTCAAGCAAAACAAATTCCTGTATTAGTTATGCCTCCCTCAGAAAATACTTGTCAATTAAATCTTGAAGGAACTTGAGGATTCTGAGAAGAAAAAATGAGAAGAGAGAACCTTCTAAGCATGAAGAGGGGTATGGAACCAGGAGAGGGATATCAGGTTGGGAAAATGGCTAATGTTCCCCTCTGTCTGACACATTAACTTTGTGAAGGGCAGAAATAGGAAATAACCATAAAACAGTAGGTGGGAACAAGACTATCAAGAGTATCAAATATCAGGAGGAAGAGGAGTTTGTATTTTCTCTTAGAGGAAGTAGAGAACCCTCAAAGATTTTGGAGCAGATGAATGACATAGATATCTCACATGCTGTATGTGAAAACCACTTAGAGCATAGAATAGTGTGGATAGAATAAAGACCTTGGACTTAAGAAGATGATTTGGATTCAAGTCTTTCCTTTGATACATGCTAGTTATGATTTTAGGCAAGTTATTTGACCTATCATGCCTTAGGCAACTCTCTCTGACTCTATAATTGTAGATTGTTGAGTAGTTGTTGATTTGCTTTGGTAAAAGAGGTTCCTCACAAGAAGTTCCCTATGCTGATGAAACCACAGGACCAAGTCTTTGATTTCAGGAAGATGAATGGCTGAGTTCTCCAGGGAAAAAATTCATCATTATGCCAGAACTATGCTGACCCACCAAAAGCACCAAGGACACATTTTTTCTGTATCTTCTTTAAACAGGACAGCAAGATGTAATGGATGGGATATAAGAGAATAAAATGTAATTCTTCCTTTATCTCTTATGACCTTGGCTGTAATATCTGACTTCTCTACATTGCTTCATGTCTATTACCATTTTAAAGAAAAATCCATTCCCTAAGTCTCCTTACCCTTTAGAATGTTTGTAGATGGCACCATCAGTTGTTAGATCTAATGGCTTCCTCTTTTGATTATGAGAATAATCTACTTTGGAGCCATAGAATTACTGATACACACTTTGGGATTATGATATCTATCCTAGTGTCTGCTCTGTACTAATTTATTTGTTTTTTAAAAATTATTATTTTTAATGATTTTTGTCCTTTCAGAAATTTTCTTTTTTTGCTTTTAGAAATTTTCTTTTTTGCTGAGTAAGAGAGACTGTTTAGGGAACTGGGTCACTGGCCACAGTTATTTGTGCAATGTCAATGTTAATAGGATTACTTTCTCATAATCTCATGAATGTGAATTAAATATTTGATTCTTATCTTTACTGCTTAGCTCAAAGAAGCAGCTAGAGGAAAAACGTGAGAAATGAAGCAGTAAGTCAGGCTATGATTTGGTGTAGCCCTTATTTCTTGACGAGCTTCACTTTAATCTGTAGAATCTATTCCATCTCTGTTTTCTTTGTGAAGGGGGTATCTTGAAATTTATAACTTTCATTTTCTTTATTTCTTTTTCTTTTTTTTTTTCCTGAGGCTAGGGTTAAGTGACTTGCCCAGGGTAACACAGCTAGGAAGTGTTAAGTGTCTGAGACCAGATTTGAACTCGGGTCCTCCTGAATTCAAGGCTGGGGCTCTATCCACTGCGCCACCTTGCTGCCCCCGAACTTTCATTTTCTTTAGGAAAGTTTAAGGTAGCTCAGCATATCAAAACCATTCATTCATGTACCCATTTTCTTTTTCCCTGAACTCATCCCTCCTTAATACTTTTTTATTTCGATTGAGGGTGCCACCATTCTCCCAGTTATCCAGTTTTGAAATCTTGAAGTCACCTTTCTCTGTTCAGTTTCCCTTATTTCTTATATTCAATATTTTGGCAAGACTTATTAGTTCTTATCTCCCTGGTATCTCTTATCTTTATTTTTGTTTGTGTGTTTGTATAAATAAATATATATGCATGCATACATTTATGTACCATATATACACACATAAAGGCAATACACTGATATATGCATACATATATTTATGTCTATGTTATTTATTTGTTTACTATTCTATGTGATCCTGGATAAAGTCCAAGCTTTCTTAGTAAAGAAACTGAAGTAACTTGCCATTTTCCTTTTCATTGTGTCTCCGTTTTACAAATGAGAAACTGAGGCAAATAGGGATTTAGTGACATGCCCAGGATCAGACAGCTTACTAAATGTCTGAAGTGGGATTTGAACTCAGATATTCCTGATTCCAGACCCAGTGCTCTGTCCACTACACCACCTAGCTGTCCCATAATTGTCTATATATAAGAGTTCTTATGATAAGCCACACCTATATCCAGGGCATCCTTGATAAAGTATTATATAGGAATAGAAATTTTGCTGTAGATCACATTTTTATAGTCACACAATAGTCACACAAAAGAGTGTTGGGGGAGGAAGGGAAAGAGAATAGAACAAGATTTTATTAAGTACCTTCTGTGCCAGGCACTTTGTTAAGTACATTACAAATAAGGCAATTGATCCTTGCAACCCCGAGAGGTAGATGTCATTATCCACATATTACAGCTTAGGAAACTGAGGCTGAAGATAAGCAACTTTCCTGAGGTCACACACCTAGAAACTATCTGAACTCAGATTATCTTGGCTCCAGATCTTGCATGCTATTTACTGTGCTACCTAGCTGCCTCTGTTTTTGCAGTTTGTTGAAGGGTTGTTTTTTTTTTTTTAAGCTTTTGATTCAGTAGAGAAATCTTTGCCTTTTAAAAGCTTTCTGATAAAGTATCTTCCATGTGTAAGTTAAAATTATACATGATTTGTTATAAGATAGGACAATGGATAGAACATTGTTTGATGATCCTCTGATCATTGATAGCAAGTGAGGCATAAAACGAGAAATGTGTGCTTGCCAAAGTTGTTCACCACAGTCAAGGAGGAAATCCAGTGCAGTGTCCAAATCAAAGAGAAATTCCCTCTAGATTGTGAGTTCCTTCAGATGCTCTTGTTTGTGAATCACATCATGCTGATGAAATCAAATCCTGGAATATTGTAAAGAGCATAATATCCATAATCATACTTAAAAGAATTTGGTATAATTTCACAGAGGAAAAACCAAGTGGATAAAAATGGTCTATTTTCTAGATTATGGTGTTTAGTTGTGTAGAGCATAGTTAGAGCTTATTCTTTAGTATATATGCCTACAAAAAACACTTCATGAACATAAGGAAAACACTAGTTTGCAAAAGAATTGCAGAATTGTTTTAATTATTCTAAGCTTTTCCTTGAAAAAAAGACCCATATTTTTAATGTCAATATTTTAGTATGTCATGAAATACTACTGATTCTGAAAAATTGAAGGTGAGTATTATCCAAAGCACATAACTGGAACAGGCTGTAATATAGTATAAATAACTAGGCGAATGGTGTAATGGAAGTTATCAAAGAATGCCATGATCAAATAAAGAAGATGTGACTGGTTATTGGTAGGAACAATTTTATATAAACAGTTTGTGTACTCCATTGGCATCTCATATTGTCAGCACATCACCTGCTCAGTGGAATTATAGGAGAATGTGTATGAATCCAGTAGTATGGACAGGCATGGATGAGGTGCAAACTGTATCATTGGGAGAAATGCCAGCATTGAGGAGATCACAAATCCATTGATGTACTACAATTTTCTATTAATTTTGTTAAATAATGTTAATTTTTAATGAGTCATACATTAATTGATATATACCAGGGAAGGACATGTGGGGAATTTGCCTCAGGATTGCCAACATTAAGTGGCACAATTGTTTCTGCCCTTGAACCCAGCCCCAGGTCCTCATTCCTAGAGTCAAGTTGTATCCCACTGCTTTACCTTTCCTTTTCCATCGTCTTTTCTAATTTCTCTAGGATTGTAGGGTTGGGGATTAAAGCCATGCTATGAGAAGTATGTTGGATTCTTGTAAACATGGGGATTTCTTTCTTCTGGCATGACCATACTCAACTAGGACTGATTATCTTATGTGCCTTAATTGTGCTGCTGGGACTAGAGACTCCCAATACAATGTTCTTGGGGAATTTCTGGAATCAGCAATGTAGTTGGGGCATTCTGGCAGAGTTAGGATGTTTTCTGCAGCTTTTCTGCAACACAGGTGGTCTTTTTGCAGTCTTTCGCACTCTGTTTCTCCTGGTGGTTTTCCCAGAAGCCAAAAGGCTCTGTGGTTCCTATGGCCCTGTGGTCTCTCACAAATCTATAAACCTCATGTTCTCTTAATGAATTTGTATTGGATTCTAGAATTCCTAGATGTTCCCTTTGCATGCTGATTATCACTCTTTGCAGATAATTTCCAAAAGTCCCCTTTTGCTTTTCTCTCATACTGCTTAGCATCTAAAGGCCTTTTTGCTTATAGATGGGCTGAGATATCTTTTGCCCCCTTAATATGTCAAGGCCGTACTACCATGTCCCTTTAAATAGTTTCAGCAATGTTACCTATAAATTGAACTTTAATATTGCTAGAATTAATAATGAACAAATTCTGATTCTGTATATTGCAGTTTGTGTGCATGGATGTCATGGGAAAGGTGCCAGCCAATGCTTAAATTGTGGTTGGGATGAGACAACACACACACACACACACACACAGAGTCATGGAGAGAGAGATGAAATGAGTAAATGAGAACGTGTGTAGTGGGAGGTGAGGAGAGAAGAGGGAAGAAATCATAACTAGAGTATACCTTTAACTGTTTCAGTACAGCTGTGGACTGCTAGTATATAGGAACACCTTTTGTATCCTGGAGCACAGTATACAGGTAATACGAATTAATCACTAGCCATACTAAGTTTAGTAAGAAGTGGCCAAAGCCACAAACCAAAGGACAGTCATTTTACAAAGAGCATAAAGAGTATTAAACCTTGGTCACATTTGTTACATACAGCACATCACTTTTAGAATATGTGTTGTAAGAGTTTGTCTTAACTTGTGGTTGTTCCTTTATTGGCTAGAATGGTAAATGACATCAATGATACCAGAATAAAAATTCATTGTTTTTTGACCACCTTCTTCAAATATTCTTTATAAAATTTAAAGAACTATATAAATATAAGCTGTTATTACTTTGGATAAACATATCAGAATGTGATCATTCACTTTGAGAGTGCACCTAGGCATAAAGGTGAAACTAGTACAAAGATTAATTACACCCCTGAAAAGTGTTTTCATTGCTTTTATCTGAAGGTGAAGAAAAATAAAACCTAAGTGTTGACTCAGTAAATGTCTTTTGTGTCAGTGATATTCACACACTTCAAAGCAAATTGTAGTTAATAAATAGAGCTTTGGTAGTAAAACTATTGGTGGTATAAAAGTTAAGCATTTATTAAATGTTTGCTAAGTGCAGAGTTCTGCACTCAGTTCACTGTAGGGGAATGCATACAAAATACAATATAGTTTTTATATCTCCTTGAGGAACTTATAGTCAGTTAGAAGATGCCAACATAGATGCATGAGATGACATGAGAGACATTACAAAACTATTTAAGTACGTGATAATAAATGCAAATAATCAGAGTCTAGTTGATCTTTATAAGGTAAGCTCCTTGGAGATAGGAGGCTGTATATAAGGAGAATAGTAAGGAATATAGAGGAAGAATAGAGATTTTTAAAAATGTGTTTTGGTAATGTGCTTTATCAAAAGTTTAGGCTTGCACTGAAATATGAGTGGTTCCATTTGTCGCTCTTCCCCCATATCTTGGGGGAGCATGCCCATGCATTTTTCCCCCTTCCTGGGGGGCAATGACCAATGGGAATCCTAGGCCCAGAATCTACATAGTCCTGTGTTTATAAGAAACGAGTAAATATCTCTAAATTCATTACTCCATCCCTGTCTTTTGCTTCAATTTCTGATGAAGAGATAATAGTATATATGCATGTACCTATGTATGTATATACACATCTTAAGTGTCTGTTCAGTAGAACAGAAATTCCTAGGAAGGAAGGTAGGAACTGTTTTGTGGGTGTGTGTTTTTGTGACCTCACTGCCTAACACAATGCCTTGCATATAGTAGTCCCAATAAATGCTTATTCTATTATATTAACTATACCTAGTAGTATTTTACTTTCTGTCTCTTTTTTCATGCATTCAGTAAATACTTATTTAGTATTAATTTAGAGTTTATTGGGTACTTTATTAAGTACTGTGAGAGAAACCAAAGTAAGTGATTCTCATCTGCAAAGAATTTGCAATCTAATAGTATGTGCTATGGCATAGACACAGATAAATGTGTAAATTAGAATAAATGTCTGAGATAAAGTACTGTGATATTGGAGGAGGTAAAAATAGATTACTTTTATTTTCTAGGATCAGGGAAATCTTTTTTTAGGATGTAGGGTAATTTGAACTAACTTGCTTGAGGGAAAATTATTGAGTTTTTTATTTGTTGAATTTGAACTGTGAAACATTTAGAGAAAGATTCTTTGTAGAGACTTAGAGATGGAGATTTGACCTTTAGAGAGATCAAGGCTGGAAATATGGATTTGTGGGTTATCTATGTAGAAGAAAAATTTGAAGCCATTGGAGTAAATCTTCCTTTTTATGTTGTCTTTCTGCATTAGATTGTAAATTTCCTGATGGCGAGGACATTCTTTCATATTTGTATTCCCAGTGCTTTGGGCATGCCTGCCACATAGTAGGCACTTAACAAATGTTAATTGACTGACTTTCAGTGAGATAGATCCCTGTAGGAGAAAATATAGAGAACAAAAATCTAAAAAGCACCAAAAAACTCTGGGAGTACCTATTTTAAGATTTTAGAAAAAGGATGAACCAAAGAAGCAGTTAAATAGGTGAAAAGAACCATTTCAAATTCATCAAACATTTATTAAGTGTATTCTTTGAAGGCTAGAAAGGAGACAGTACTCAGAAGAAAGTAGTGAAGTGTCATACTAAAGGATCTAGGAGGATGGAGGTTGGGGAAAAAAGCTTTCTTGGACTTGGATCAGTAAGTTATAGGTATATATGGAAAAATAATTGACTAAAATTATTTTTAAAATTTATTTGAAGAATTTGGGGAGGATTTTGGGAAGATGGTAGAGTAGGTTGGTAAATTTCAAATTCTTTTTGATTTCCCCCTCATCTAGAACAAATTTTCACCTTAGGGTGAACATAGACTCTTGGAAAATCTAGAAGACTTGGGACAGAACTGGGGTCACCCTGATACAACCTTAGAAGAAACACCCCAAGCTAGGGTTTAACCTGTCTAAAGTGCAAACACCTCAGCCTGTAGCTCATCATCCAGTGGGGATCCCTTGAACTAACAGGGTGCTGCTGAAACCTCAGCCAAAACCATAGAGACTTTCATTTCCTGGACTGTTTGTGGAGTCAGGGTCTGAGTCCAGGATTTGTGGAGTCAGGGTTTGGGAATGCCAGGCCCAGCTGTGCCTCTAATACCCCGCCCTAAACAAGAAGGAACTGGCACACCTGTGATTGCAGAAGCAGCAGGTCAGGGGCACTTTTGGCTGTGGGTACTTGCAGGAGGAGGGAGCTCTTGGTTTGGGATTCCTGGTCAAAGGAGAGAGCTGGAGTAAAGCTTGAAGCACATTTCCCCACCCTAGGATTAGAGGTGCTTACACTAATACCTCTTATTAAAAAGAAAATGAACTGGAAAAGAAGAAAGAACGGATCCTACTATTGAAACATGTTGTGGGAACATTCATCTTTATAGGAGGACACTTTAGTTAAAAAAAAAAAAAAAAAAAAAAAGCTTCTACCCGAAAGAGCAATGTGAAATGGCTCCCTTCCTAGAGAAAATTTATAGAACTCAAAAAAGAATTCAAAAATCAAATGAGAGACTTTGAAGAAAAACTAAAGAAAAAAATGGAATGTGAAATATCTTAAGAAAAATGACATTTCTGGAGAACAGATCAAGAAAAGAAAACATAAGAATAACTGGACTGCCAGAAACTTGTGACCAATAAGAGAACCTTCGACACAATAATGCAAGAAATAATCCAAGAAAATTGTCCTGGAGTGATAGAACATGAGGGGAAAATAGAAAAGAAAAAATTCATCAATCACTCTCTCAAAGAGCTCCTGTGTAGAAACACACAGGAATATTATTATCAAATTTTGAAAATCCTGAATCAGAGAAAATATTGCAAGAAACAAGGAAAAATAATTAAAATATGTTGGAGCTATGGTTAGAATTGTACAAGACATTATCAGCTACTACCATAAAAGATCACAGATCCTGGAATCATATCTACCACAATCAAAAGAACTGAGTCTGCCCCCCCCCAAAATATCATATCCAACAAAATTATCTATAATCCTAAATGAGGAAAAATGGACATTCAACAAACTTGCAGATTTTCAGGGCTTTCTATCAAACATACCCAAGCTTAACAGAAAGTTTAACATATAAAAGCCAATATGAAAGATCAATTTTAAGAAGCTTAATATGGACAAACTGTTTAAACATGGACAAATTATTTTTTATATGTGTGTATGTATATGTATATATATATATATATACATATATACACATATGTATGTATATAAGATTCACATCAACAATAGATTAGCTCAAAAGAAAGATTAGAAGACTAAGGTAAAAATAACAATTATGTTACATATATGAGATACAGAGGAAGAATAGACACAAAAGCATTAGAGGACAGAAGAGGGCTTGTAGTTTTGAAAACCTACTCACATCAGCAATGGGTTCAATAGTTAAGATTATAAATATAGCATGAAGGATATAATACCCTCCAAAATCTATAAAGAAATAAGGGGGAAGGGGTGAACAAATGGGGAAGCAAAGGGTAAGGGAGATGAGGGAGGGATCCTTAGGTAGGGGGAGGTTAAGTAATAGCAAGGCAAATTATGGAGCAGAATTTAGAGACAGCAAGGATAGGAAAAGCATGTGCATATGTGAGGTGGATATGGATGTGAGTGTGTGTATGTATCTATATATCTATGTATGTATACATAAATATAGTTTGTCGTAAATGTAGCTTGCTTCGAAGAGTGGTGGGAGGGAATGAAAGGGGTGGGAAAAAGAATAAAGTAAGGTAAATAGGAGAGAACCAAAGAACAATTTACAAGAAAGTAAAGAAAAAATTTATTCATGACTATAATTTCTTCTAATATATATAAACTTTCTTAATATGATAATTTGTTTTATATATTTTTGAATCTTCTCTGATGTTCTCCTGGGAACATGCCAATGTTCTATTTTGTTTTGCATTTCTTTTCTGTTTTCCTTTTTTTCTTACTGTTTTTTCTAATTAAAAAAAGAAAGAAAATTGGAGGGCTTTCTTTTCAGTTAGATGGCATTTTATTTACTTTTATCATTCATTATTATTCCCTATCCTCCATTTTCCTACAACAGATAATCCTCACTACCATCAATTACATTTGAAAAGTAGTTTATTTGAAGATTTAAGAAATATTCCTTCCTGTTCTTTAGGAAGCCACATTTTTTAAACCTTTAGTACTTACTTTGTGACTAGAGGTTACAGTCAGGTTTTATATGAGTCAGTTTTGTGAGAAATAATGCAACATATCCAGACTAATATGTGCAGTTCTTCTCACCTATAACCATTAGGTAATATGGAAGATAGGAAGTAAGTATAAGGATTAAAAATCTTTGCATAATGGCCGTCCTCATTAATTTCTTAATCTGATTTAGATGTTGAGACAAACATATGAATCTATTAGTTGTCTAATATTAGTTAAGCATTATGTAATAATACACAATTAAATGCTAAGTTGTTTGGTAAATCTCTAAATTCTATAACAATTTTGAGAAAGGATAACTCGGAGAGAGAGGCTTTATTACTTAATGTCTGTAATAGGGCCATTCAATATTTTATGTGAAAGTCTCAACTAGCATTCTTCTAAATTCTCTCCCAAAAGAGGGCAATCTGAGTAACGAGGAAGAGGAGTAGTAGATCTCCCCATTCCCACTACATACACACACGTGCATACATTTGCATATGTACATATGCACATACATATATATATATATATGTGTGTTTTTTAAATTAGCTTGTATCTTACAAGAATGGGAGTTATTATAAGTTTCTGGAACTTTCTAGCTCTTCAATCTGGGTTTTCTACTCCAGAGTCAGGCTAGTTTGGAAGATTTTTGTCTGTAATTCCATTTCTAGATTGGTGAATAGAACCAAATTGGTACTCTTATGGACATATGGAAATTAAGATAATGTATTATATTATATATTTAATATACTCACTATGGAAGATAACTAGATTAGAAAAGTCTAAGCCTAAGTTTCTCTAGTTAAGTCTCAGTTGGTGAGAGTTTGTCATTTCTAAGCCAATCCCATCCACTCAAAATATTCTGTTAGCATCTTCTTGCCTTGTTGGGCTGCTTCCTACCTCTCACCCTTACTCTGACAAATATAATCAGGTCAATACTATCAGTGCGTCCAGAAAGGGAATGTGAACCAACTCCTCTATAGTCCTACTCATTATCCTTATAACTTCCAGACCCCCAAACTCCTTTTTAGATAGTTATCTCATCCTATTAAATTTCTTGAGGGCAAGGCCTGGCTGTTTGTTATATGTGTCCCTAATGCTTAAGACAGTAGAACCCAGGACATAGTAAGGGCTTACTTAATAAAGGCTTCTTTTCCCTCCCTGCCTCCCCCATTTCATTTTAGTGCTGACCCCCTCAGGACTGGAGTACATATTCTTAGCCTTGTGACTTTCAAGTTTTGTTTTTGCTTTGCTCTTCTCTGTTCTTTCTACAGTGTATCAGCTTTTTCACCCTTCTCTATTGCCCACTGCCTGGCATTTTATGTCCTGTTTGCCACATTATATTGGACTAAGACTTCTAAAATTTCTTTTGTTAGGTTTGAGCATTGTTTTGTACTGAAAATGTAAAGTTTAAATGAGATGAGTATTTAATGATAGATTTTGCTAATTAGGATCAATCTGTCAGATCTATGGCTAATGGGAAAATTTATGACTAATTGAGATAGAAAGCATTACTTATATATAAAAGGCATAATTTTGATTAGATCGAATTTTTAAAAATTTACACAGACAATACTAATGCACTCAAGATTAGAAGGAAAGCAGAAAGATGGATGGAAATTTATAATAAATGTCTCTGATAAAGACCTCGTTTCTCAAATATATAGAGAACAGAGTCAAATTTATAAGAATACAGGTGATTCCCCAATTGACAACTGATCAAAGAAAATAAACAGCTTTGATTTCTTTATGTGAAAACTGCCTATCTATAGTCAATATAAAAATGCTTTAAATAACTATTACAGAAATGCAAATCAAAACAACGTCATCAACATTTCTACATATCAAACAAAACTTTTTTGTTTGAAGGAAGAGATAGTAAAAAAAAAAATAATACTCCTTCCAAAACAAATCTAGGAACTATATAAGCAAAATTATAAAAAAAAAATTTATACAAATAAAATCATTTAAGTAATTAGAGAAATATTAATTGTTCATGGGTAGACAGGATCAACATAATAAAACATAATAAAAAAGACAATTTTGTCTAATTCAAATATTCAGCTTCATCCCAATTAAAATTACCCATTAATTTATTGACTTAGAAAAAAATAACAAAAAATAACAAAATTCATTTGGAAAAACCAAAATATAAAAGGAAGTAATGGAAAAAGTATAAAGGAAGGAGGATTAACAATACCAGATCTTAAACTGTATTATAAGGCAGTGATTATCTTTTTTAAATAATTTTTTATTTTCAAAACATATGCATGGATAATTTGACAACGTTGACCCTCGCATAGCCTTGTGTTGCAGATTTTCTCCTCCTTCCCCCCACCCCCTCCCCTAGATGGCAAACAATCCAATATATGTTAAACATGTTAAAATATATGTTAAATTCAAAATGTATAAACATATTTATACAATTCTGTTCCTGCACAAGAAAAATCAGATCAAAAAAAGCAAGAAAATGAGTAAGAAAACAAAATGCGAACGAACAACAATAAAAAGAGTGAGAATGTTTTGTTGTGATCCACATTCAGTTCCTACAGTCTTCTCTCTAGGTGTAAATGGCTCTCTTCATCACAAGATCATTGGGACTGGCATCAGTCTTCTCATTGTTGGAAAGAGTCACATTTATCAGCATTGAGTGTCGAATAATATGGCTGTGCAGATTTGCTGTGTACAATGATCTCCTGGTTCTGCTCATTTCACTTAGCATCAGTTTATATGTCTCTCTAGGTCTCTCTAAAATCATCTTCCTGATCATTTCTTATAGAATAATCATATTGTTCTATATTCCATATACATGGAATAATAATCCATAACATGTCATATACTATAACTTATTCAGCCATTCTCCAATTGATGGGCATCCACTCAGTTTCCAGTTTCTTGCCACTATGAAAAGCGCTGCCACAAATATTTTTGCAATATGGGTCTCTGTCTCTCCTTTAAGATCTCTTTGGGATACAAGCCCAGTGAAACACTGCTGAATTAAAGAGTAAGCACAGTTTGATAATTTTTTTGAGTACAGTTCCAAATTGCTCTCCAGAATGGCTGGATCAGTTCACAATTCCACCAACAATATATTAGTGTCCTAGTTTTCCCACATCCCCTCCAACATTTATCATTATCTTTTCCTGTCATCTTATCTAATCTCAAAGGTATGTTATGGTGTCTCAAAGTTGTCTTAATTTGCATTTCTTTGATGTTAATTTAGAACACCTTTTCATATGATTAGAAATGGTTTTAATTTTTTCTATCTGAAAATTGTTCATATTTTTAAACTATATCAATTGAAGAATGACTTGAATTCTTATAAATTTGAGTCAGTTTTCTATATATTTTTGAAATAAGGCCTTTCTTATATCTTAAAATTTTAAAGGAAAAAGAACTGGATTAAAAAAGGAATCAACAATGTTAAAAAAAAAAAAAAGAAGAAGAAATGAGGCCTTTATCAGAACTTAAATGTAAAAATGATTTCCTAATTTATTGCTTCCCTTCTGATCTTGTCTGCATTAGTTTTGTTTGTACAAAACCTTTTTAACTTAATATAATCAAAATTATCTATCTGGTGTTCAGTTATGTGTTCCAGTTCTTTTTTGGACAGATTCTTTTCTTCTCCACAGACCTGAGAGTTAAACTATCCTATGTTTTTCTAATTTGTTTATAATATCACTCTTTATATCTAAATCATGAACCCATTTAGATCTTATCTTGGTATATGGTGTTAGGTGTGGATTGAGTAATCAGTGATTATCAAAACTATCTGGTGCTGGCTAAGAAATAGGTAGATCAATGGAATAATGTAGATGTATCATTTACATAAATGAAATAAATAAACCTAATCTTGTATTTTATAAGATTTATCCAAAGATTTATGATTTTAGGATAAGAATTCAGTTTTTGATAAAAAATTGTTGGGAAAACTGGAAAACAGTATGACAGAAACTAGACATGGACCAATATCTCACAGCATTTCCCAGAGTAAAGGATGTATGACAGATATAAAGAGAGATTTTATAAGAAAATTAAAACAACATGAAACATATTACTTATCAGACTTATGGATAGATGAATAATTTATGAATAAATAAGAGAGGAGCAAAATTAGGTATAGCATGGATAATTTTAATTACATTAAATTAAAAGGGTTTTCCACAAATAAAAGAAATGTAATCAAGATTATAAGAAAAGCAGAAAACTGGGGGGAATTTTATAGGTAGTTTTTCAAATAAGAGTTTCATATCTAAAATATACAAAGAACTTTGTCACATCACAAGAGTATGAGTCATTCTTCAGTTAATAAGTGGTCAAAGGATAGGAACAGGCAGTTTTCCAATGAAGAAATCAAAACTTATAGTCTTATAAAAATGCTTTCAACTATTGTTGATTAGAAAAATGCAGATTAAAACAATCTTGAGATATCATTTTATACCTACCATTTGTACTAAAGTGATAGAAGGGGAAAGTGTCAAATGTTGGAGAGGGTGTGAAAAAATTGGGGTGCTAATTGATTATTGGTAGAATTGTAAAATGATCCAACTAGAACAATCTGTAATTATGCCCAACGTTATTAAACTGCCTATACTTTTTGACCCAGCAATACCACTTGATTTATTTCTTTTTTGGGGGGGGAAGGGGCACTTTCTTTTTAAAATTATTATTATAGTTTTTTTATTGACAAAACATATGCATGGGTAATTTTTCAATATTGACCCTTGCAAAAACTTCTGTTCCAACTTTTCCCCTCCTTCCCTCCACCCTCTTCCTAGATGGCAGGTAGTCCCATACATGTTAAATATGTTAAAATATGTGTTAAACACAATATATGTACACATATTTATACAGTTGTCTTGCTATACAAGGAAAATTGGATTTAGAAAGAAGATAAAAATAGCCTGGGAAGAAAAACAAAAATGCAAGCAAACAGCAACAGAAAGAGTGTAAATGCTATGTTGTGGTCCACACTCATTTCCCAGTGTTCATTCGCTGGGTGTATCTGGTTCTGTTCATCACTGATCAATTGGAATTGATTTGGATCCTCTCATTGTTGAAGATAACCACCTCCATCAAAATTGATCCTCATATAATATTGTTTTTGAAGTGTATAATGATCTCCTGGTTCTGCTTATTTCACTTGGCATCAGTTCATGTAAGTCTTTCCAAGCCTCTCTGTATTCTTCCTGCTGGTCATTTCTTAACACTTGGGCTATTTCTTAAGATGATCAGAGAAAAAGGAAAAGAACCTATATGTATTAAAATGTTTATAGCAATTCTCTTTATGGTGACAAAGGACTGGAAACTGTAGGATGCCTATCATTTGGGGAATAGCTAAACAAGTTATGGTATATGATTGTAGTGGAACACTCTTATGCTATAAGAAATTATGAATATGATAATTCCAGGAAAACCTGGGAAGACCTGCATGAACTGGTGCAAAATGAAGTGAGCAGAAGGTGGACACCATTGTGCACAATAACAGCAATAATGTATGATGAACAACTGTGAATTCTTTATCCATTTTCAGTAATACAGGGATTCAGGGCAATTCCAAAGGACTCATGATGAAAAATGATATCCTTTTCTAGAGAAAGAACTGATGGAGTCTGAATGCAAATCAAAGCATACTATTTTTTGTTTTCTTTTTTTCTTTTGGGGGGGAGGGTCCGTACTTTCTTTCACAACATATAACTATTGTGGAAATTATTTTTCTTGTTACATGTGTATAACCTACATATATTTGCTTATTTCTCCAAAAGGCGGGGGGAGGGAGAAAGGGAGAACTCAGAGCCTAGAATTTTTTTTTTTAAATAGCGTTAACAATATTTTATATATAATTTAGAAAAATAAAATTCTATTTGTTTTTCTGAGTCCTTGGACAGTAAATGTCACCTGATTCTGCCTATTTGATTTCTTTTAAAATACATTTTACTAATGTATTTTGATTGTTACTTAATTTTCTTTTAAACCAAAAAAACTATACTATTAAAAAAACTCACTGATAGTATGTAACACTTCACAACCATGGTCTATCCCCTCTCTATGAAGAAGATAATATGTTCTAACATGAATTATCAGGCATACTTGTTAGGATTACAAGGTGAGAACTCAGGTTGTCCGGGCAATTCTCTAACTCAGAATTCACACCTTTAGTTCCGGCCTTTAGGGGGAGTTCACACCTTTGAACTTCTGAAAAGGAGTTTACACAACCTTTAAAAGGAGCAAGTTCATTGGTTGAAGTATTTTCTCACAAGCCCTGTTGAGTTCTCACTACAATCTCTGGGAGGATAAAAGAGGGCAGCATTGGGTCTGGAGAGTAGTCCAGTCTGGGACAGAGTTGGGACAGCAGTCTTGAAAGAGAGTCTGGCTGGGAGATTGTGTTGAGAGGGCAGTCCCCAATTTTTTTCCCCCCTGAGGCTGGGGTTAAGTGACTTGCCCAGGGTCACACAGCTAGGAAGTGTTAAACGTCTGAGACCAGATTTGAATTCAGGGCTGGTGCTCTATCCACTGTGCCATCTAGCTGCTCCATACTAGTGATTAATTAATGTACTTGATTTGATTTTTGTTGTCTTTTAGGGTGATCTTCAATTATATTATTGTGACATTTGTGGTGTTCTCCTGGTTTTATTTTTTTCATTCTTCATTAGTTCATCATGTCCTTTGAGACTGAATTTCCTTGAATTTCTCATATTTGTCAGTCTTTGTATGTGTGTGTGTGTGTGTGTGTGTGTGTGTGTATGTATATATATACACACACATATGTATATATATATATATGTAATATAATTACATTTATATGTCACAGTTTGTCCAGCTACTTCCCAACTGACAAGCACCAATTTTCCTCATTTTTGTTACTACAGCAAGTGTTGCTATGATGATTTTGCTGTCAGTATGTTTTAGAAGCTCTTTTGCTTTTGCTTCTCTTGTTCTCCTTAAGGAAACTGATGTGAAGAGAAGAGCAGCAATTCTTCTTCACCTACTACATAAGTCTGTTGCCAAGGTCTCTCTTTTATTTTTTCCAAGTTTTCATATACTTCTACTTCCTCCTCAACTGCTGCTCCCACACTAGTACAAGCCCTCCTCACATCTAGACTATTGAAATAGTCTCTTGATTGGTTGCCCTGCCTCATCTGTCTCCATTCCAGTCCATCCTCTGCTCAGCTGTTAAATTGATCTTCCTAAAGCAGAGGTTTAACTATGTCACTTCCTTATGTGGCACTTTGTTCCATTTTCTGATAAATCTAATTGTTGGGGAATCCTATCTGACTATCATGTATCTCTGTGAAATTTAGGATAATAAAACATTAGCTGTATCTCACCAGATGTGGTGGCAATGGCCTGGAGGGTTGATGGACAGATACCGTCTCTTTTTTTTTTTTTTTTTTTTTTCCCCCCTGAGGCTGGGGTTAAGTGACTTGCCCAGGGTAACACAGCTAGGAAGTGTTAAGTGTCTGAGATCACATTTGATCTCCGGTCCTCCTGAATTCAGGGCTGGTGCTCTATCCACTGCGCCACCTAGCTGCCTCTCCCTTCTCTTTGACTGTAGTTTAATTTTCTGAGTAAAAAACTTCAATAGGGCCAAGGTTAATAAAGTACACTTGAGGACAAAAATTAAGTTACTCAGGTGTGAGATTGGGGAATGACAAACAAATCCCACAGAATCCTTGAATGCTTAATATCTATGGATCTGTACCATGACAACTTTAGGGTTTAAAACTAAGCTAGGAAAGAAGATTCCCATTTTATTTGGTTTGATTAAGAATCCTCTTAGACATGTCAGTAGTTTTGGCTAAAAAACAAAAAACAAAAAACAAAAAACAAACAAACAAAAAAAAAAACCTTGGAGAAAAAGAATCCTGGCAGTGAAAAAGAATAGAGAGTCTTGGAGTAGTTTTCAGTTTGCTATGGAGTTCAGGTCCCATATTCGGATAATAGCAGGAAATCTCAGCCCCAAGCAGACCCTATGACCAACCAACAGTGGACCTGGACCACTTATTTTGTCTATATCCCTAGCACTTAGTGCAGTGCCTGCCCCAGAGTAGACATTTAGGAAAAGATTGTTGCTTGATTATCTTCATCTGAAACTACATAACTCCCCAGACATTTTGAGATTGGGAACAAATTGGAGTTCTTGGAAGCCAGAATGAATTTCCAGGGCAATTTTTGTGTAGCATTGCAGCCCTAGAACTGGCCCAGAATCAGAATTAGGAAAGCCAACTGCAGGGATAATAATCATGGGGAAAGTTCTCACTAGTTAAGCAGTTATTCATTTTGGGCAGCTGTTCTTCCTCTCCAGAGCACAAGGCATTCTTAGTTCCTGTGGCACAATCTGGTGAAGCCTGTGGACCCTTTGTCAAAAAAGGTTTTTAAATGCATAAATTAAAATACATAGGATTGTAAAGGAAGTTACAAAGAAAATACCTACCAAAATACATATTTTTTAAAAGTTCATCCCAGTTTAAGAACTCTTACCACAGAATAGAGTAAGAAAAGAGGTACTGATATGGTGACAAATGAAATTTGATAGCTAAAGGAAGACTTTGGGCAGAAAAACTTTTTTTCAGTCCCATCATAGACTTCTATGCATAGAATATTTCTTAATATCTGTAGCTGCAAATTCCCATGGTTAAGAATATATAGTGCAACATTTTGTTTACATCCCTATACTAGTACAAATAATGGATGCCATATATCTAATAGGAATTTCTCCTCCTGCTAAAACCAAGTTGTGATAAGTAGAAACATATTTAGATTGAAATTTCATTTCCTTGACCTTGTTCCCTAACCTCTCTTATGTCATCCATCTTTATCATATTTTTCATTCCATATCAAAATGAAGTAATTCTACAACAATTTGGATTTTAAAAAGTTCATTTCATATTAAATTATTTTGTGGGGATGTATTAATTACTTCAAGCAAGCTTGTTGTATTCCAGCAACAATTCAATGGATTTAATTTCCCTGTTTTATCCAATCTTTCAAATGACTTTATTGCTCTTATTTTATACTCTCTCCTTGGAGAATTGGTTTGTATTGATTACATTTTTTGCATATATATATATATATATGTAGTTACTAGCCTTTCTATGTGGCTATTTCATTATTACCTTAACCTAAATGTGCCAAACACCAAATTAGTGAATCATCTTCATTTTTAAAAAATTTAATAGTATTTTTAATTTTTTCAAATGCATGCAAAGATAGTTTTTAACATTCACCTTTGAAACTCTCCCTCTCCTCCTCTCTCCCCAAGAGAGCAAGCAATCTGATAAGTTAGATATATGTAATTTTTAAAAACATATTTCCATATTTGTCATGCTGCAGAAAAAAAATCAGATCAACAGGGAAAAAACAAAGGAAGGAAAAAAACAAATAAATAAACAACAACAATAATAAAAAGGTGAAAATACTATGCTGTAATCCAGTCTCCATAATTATTTCTGGATGTGGATGGCACCTTTCCATCTCAAGTTTATTGTAATTGCCTGGAATCATCTCATTGCTGAAAATAGTCCATCACAGTTCATTGTTACATAATCTTGTTACCGTGTAAAATGTTTTCTTGGTTCTGCTCACTTCACTTATCAGTTCATCTAATTCTTTCCAGACTTTTCTGAAATCAACCTTCTCATCATTTCTTACATAACAATAATATTCCATTACATTCATATATCATAACTTACTCAGCCATTCCCGAACTGAGGGATAGCCACTCAACTTCCAGTTCCTTGCCACGACAAAAAGGTGAACCATCTTCATTTATTTCTTGTCTCAACTTTCCTATTTTTATCAGTACCACTTTCCCCAAGCCTTATAACATCAGAATCATCTTTGGTGAATTCCCCTTTATATTTCATGTATCATATCACCACCCAATCAGAATTTCTTTCTTTTAAAAGCACTAAATTCTTTTATCAATAAGGTCACACATTGACTTCTTTTCCATTTCTACTACTATCATCCTAATCAAAGACCATCATGAAGTTATGCTTGGTTTGTTGTAATGAGCTTTTTTCTTTTTTAATAGCATTTTATTTTTCTAAATACATGTAAAGATAGTTTTCAACTTTTATTTTTGCAAGACTTTGTATTTCCAAGACTTACATGAATTGATTCTATATGAAGTGAGCAGAGCCAGGAGAACATTGTATACATTATGTGATAACCGAGTGTGATGAACTTGACTCTTTCCAACAGTGAGGTGATCTGAGGCAATTCTAATAGATTTGTCATGGAAAATGCCATCCACATCTAGAGAGAGAGTTATGAAGACAGAATGTGGTTCAAAGCATAGTATTTTCACCTTTGTTCTTTGCTTGTTTTTTCTCTTTCTCGTGTTTTTTTCCCTTTTGAAGATATTTTTTCTTGTGCATCATGATGAATATGGAAATACGTTTAGAAGAACTGCACATGTTTAACTTGTATGAGATTGCTGTCTTGGAAAGGGGGAAGAGAGAAAAGAGGAAAATTTTAGTTAAATGGACTCCTATTATTCCTCTTTTCTCTCACTTATCCAGTTTATCTTTGCTAAAATAACAATTTTGTCTTGTTCCTCTCTTTTTAAAAAACAAATGAACCTTCCATGGCTCTCCATTACATCCTGTATAATCTTCAAATATGTGTGGTTTCCAAAGTCCTTCACAATCTGGTTTCAACTATATTCTGCTTGAATATTTACTGAAAAATATTCACTATTCCTTCTTCCCCCCACCTCTCTTATTCATTCATCTATTCATATAAATTTGTCATGGTTGGTACTTATTAAATAAATATCTATTAAAAGATGTGTATAATCCTGCAACCAAAATTTATCATCAGTATCTGCAAAGCAATTATTTTTTCAGAGAGAGAATTTCTGAGATTTTAAGTGTTTTGGAGAAGAGAAGACAGAAAATTTAATATAAAATTGGAAGGAAAACAGTGGATGGGCAATAAAAAAGATCTATCAACAATAGAAGAGATGTCACAAGGCAGTACATTATTAATTGGTATTTGAATTACATTACATAGACAGTTATTACTGAAATAGTTCAAAGAAAGGAAAGCATCCCTTCAAGCTGATATTAGGGGAAACATGATAAAGGAGGAAGGTTTTACAGAAGCGTTGGACTTAAGCTCCATCTCGGATTTATTTATTGGGGAAAATTATAGTCTCTTGGGTCCTCATATGGCTTTGTTTTCAGAAGTCTGCTTTGATTTTCTCTAATGCTGAATACATTTATTAGTTGGCTGAAAGCCATTTGAAGCTTGCTGAATTCTTCCTGTCTACATAGATGCATAGGTTCCTAATCTAAGCTCTTTGATGGGTTACTATCTTTATATGGTTTAATATAAAACTCCCTTTGATCATTTTTAAAAACCAATTTGCCTTCAAGAAAGGACTTTTCTCAATTTCTACTTTTATAGCTGTATAATCCTACTGATTTTTAGTTCATTTCTAGAAATTTATCCCCAACCCTTCATTTTTATAACATTTTCCCTATATCTGGAATGTGATATTTTCTGTTTAGATATCAGTTACGGGGATTTCTAAACTTGGCTGAGTAAAGCTAACTGGTAACTTGAACTTAATGAAATGTTCACAAGTATTTTGATTAGAAAAATGCACAGGTGCTTCTGTTTTTCCATGGGTCATGCAGATTATGTGGTTTTGTGTAAAGTCCTGATGTAAGCAGGTTTGTATTCAAGGGCTGACTTGCCACTTCATATTTCTGTGACTTTGAGTCAGTTACATTGTCTTATTTCTCTAGCCTTTGGTTTGCTCATTTGTAAAATGAGGGGGCTGGACTAGAGTTCTAAAATCTTTTCTAAATAGTATATTTATATGTAGTTGGGGTGAGGAATGGGACTGTGTAGAAGTCTCAGTGAGAAAAGGGGCATGAAGCTTTCAAAAATTATTCCAAGTTACTTTTTTGTGAAGATTAACTTATGTAATTATGGCCACTACTAAGAGACATTTTATTTATTCCATATTGGTGAATTACCAGTCCTTAAATCATGTTAGGTTTATTTAGAATGTAATCTCTTGGGCATCTGCTCCACACTGAGGAAGAATGGGATTAGAGGCTTGGGGAAAAATGAAAGATATAAAGCAGTGTATCTATGGGAAATACACTAGCTGAAAAGCTGTGATAGAGTGTGAGTGGAATTTTCTCTTCTTTGCACCTTTTCTTTCTCTTCCTCTATCCCTTTCTGGATCTTATTCATAGAAAAGATTAAAATGAGGAAGAAAGGAAGGATTTCTGTGTGCTGGAGAGGAGGGCTATCTATCTTAATCAGAGCACAAATCCATTTAAGTATCTAAATAGCCTATCTGTTAGTGATTTTTGTTCCTTTTGGAAGTTGTTTTTGGCAGTCTTGTGTGTGTGTGTGTGTGTGTGTGTGTGTGTGTGTGTGTGTGTGTGTGTGTGTGTGTTTTGGGGGGTTAAATTAGGATAATTTTGGAGCAATTAAAGTACAGTTGTATGTGTCTGCATTGTTCCTGCTTACATGCTGATACATAATACTATAGACTATAGCTAAGGAAGGAAATATGATATGAATAGACTTTCTGAACACTGGTTTTTCAGTTGAAATAGAATAGCATAAATTTGTTGTATTCTCTACCTTTTGGAAACTCTTTGGAATGGGGAGGATTGATAATAGTGATAATATAAATAATCATTCACATCTGTATAAAGCTTTAAGGTTTACAAAGTGCTTCCTTCATAATAACTCTAAGTATAAATATCATCCTTCTTTTACAGATAAGAAAACTCAGACTCAAAGAAATTGTGATTTGTCCTTGACTTATAGTTAGCAAATGGTAGATTCTGGATATTAGGGATATTAGGGATGATCCAAGATTTGATGATTTTTTTGTAGTGATCATTTTACATGTAAGAGGAAGATAATAGAAATGAATTCAACAAACATTTATTAAGCAATGCTATCAATCAGCCAAACATTTATTAAAAGTAGTACATTCCAATTGCTGTTCTGCTAGGCACTGAATATACAAAGAAAAAATGGTTGGTACCCCTAAAGAACTGTTATTATATCATGTATGTATATCATTATTTTGCCTCATCTTGGTTAACCCCCAATTTGCATTTGCAGGTTTAGTTGAGAGGCCTAATTACCCCAAGTTCATGGTACTTCATGAGTCTGTAATCTTAAACCTATATCCCAGTAGCTTCTACCAGTATGTTTTCTTTCAGTAGTCAGCCATTTGATACAATTAACTCAAAGCAAAGGTATTTACTATGATGAAATAATAGCTACAAAACATGACCCTCCATAAATCTGGGACTTACACATCAGTAGAAAGGATGGAATCATTGGTCTAGAACAGTATTAGAGGGATATATACCTAAGGAACATATATGACAAAGCCAAATCATGCCTCTTATGGTGCAGAGCCCCATTACCCTTTCCTTCTCTTGGGCAGATTGTTTAGCTGGGTTCCATGAGCCTGTTTCTATAAGTCAATGTTTGACTCATAAGGATAGTTTATTTTCTTGATTCCCCAAACTCACCCTTCTGAGACCTATTTCCTGTCTCAATAGGGCTTTCTCCGATTGGGTATGGGGTATCCTACTAGGGTAGTAACTGATCCTAATGAAGTAATAATAAGTAAGGTGTCATGGTTTAAAAAAAAAAACATTCTGGGAGGGTAGGCTAATAACTTGATGTAACTTGGAGAAGAGTATATTCTCAGCATCTCTTAAAATTATCCTTAGATGCTTCCTCACGACAAGAAAATGACCTTAGGTTCTCAAAAGCTGTGCTGTTGAAGCATAAGCTCTGTCTAGCAGGTTAACATGTCCGTGAGAAAAAGTGATGAACCTGAAGTCAGGAAGACTATGGTTCAAGTTCCATGTCAGACACTATGACTTTTAACCTTTCTGAGCCTCAGTTTCTTTATCTATAAAATGAAAGAACTGAACCTCTATCTCTTAGTTTGTGACTTATGTTCCTGTTGATTTAGATGGGCTTCAAGCATGGGCCTGCTTATGGATTATATGTCAGTTGTCTAAAAAATAAGCCTAGCTAAAGAGGCTCACCTGCTTTGACTGATGTGTAATGAAGTTTTTGAGGAAATGACTTTGATATAGTCAAGTATAGAGAAGTACCATCAGTGTTTAATAAAGGGGAGTGCCCCTATCATTTGCTGATTAAATTACCAATTTTTGAAGCAGAAATTTAGAAAACTTCCTCACCAAATACTCTAAGTGTTTAGAATATTATAGGTTAAAAAAATCACATGAAATCTCAATATCAAGTTAAAAATAAAATAAACCTAAAATGAGTTTGAATCAAAAGAACTTATTTAATAGTGAGGAAAGGGGGATGGAGTCTGAACCATTTGGACCTGTGTGTGAGATGGGAAAAGTCAGAAAAAATTCTTTTATTGCCAAAATTGAAGTCTTGCCAACTAATAATATATTGGTACTCTCAGTTTTTTAATATATGTTTTCCAAGCAGATGGTCCGACATCAAAAAAAAAAAAGGGGGGGGAGGAAGAAAAGAAAGGGGATGACAGCATTTAAGACCTCTTGTTTTTGCCTTTCTTGGCTTCCATGGGAAACTCTTATTAGATATTTCTGCTTCACTGGAGGGAGGACAGAATGGGAGTTTCCATTTGGACTTCCTATAGATACATTGAGAATGTAATTATATCTAAATGTTGGTATGGATATACACAGAGTGTGAAGAGAGGAGTAATGTAGGACAAAATTGAAAAGATAGATTCAAGCCAAAATCTGAAAAGCAGTTTGTATTTGATTGTTAAAGTAATGGAAATCCATTGACGTTTTTTGAGTAGGGAAATATCAAACTTGGATCTGTATTTTAGGAAAATCAGCACTTTAGTGGTAATCCTATGATTCCTATTAATTTGTCTTTTGGATTAATTCATTCACACCTGAATTATTTTGGGAGTGATTGTGTAAATTAGAATTATGAAATAATGTATGTAAAATGTTTTGCAAACTACATAGATGTATTTTGTGTCAGTTATTATTGGTTAATGTTGTTATTTTTTTAAACTTATGTCAGTGTTAGTAGGATCTGATTTCAGATAGCTATTATAATATTTCCATGCCCTTTCTTTCTAAAAAATAAGCCAGACCAGGATTAGTGATGTCATTCTTCTTTCAATATTCTGATCACATCGGTATCCTTGACCTTTATTGTGCTTCTAGCTGTTATGGCAACAGCCTTTCATTTCATTCAGTGATATTAAGAGGAACTCCTTTCTATGTCAGCCAATGACTGGTCTTTTATTTTATTTTCAAATATAGATAGCTTTTTATTTACAAGATGTATGTATGGGTAATTTTTCAGCATTGACAACAGCAAAACCTTTTGTTTCAGTTTTTCCCTTTCTTCCCCCATCCCCTCCTCCAGATGGCAGGTTGACCAATACATGTTAAATATGTTAAAGTTTATGTTAAATACAATATATGAATACATGTTCATACAGTTATTTTGCTGTACAAAAAGAATCAGACTTTGAAATAGTATATGATTAACCTGTGAAGGAAATCCAAAATGCAGGTGGACAATAGAGGGATTGGGAATTCTATTTAGTTAGTGGTTGATACTCATTTCCCACAGTTCTTTTGCTGGTTGTAGCTGGTTCAATTCATTACTGCTCCATTGGAACTGATTTGGCTCATCTCATTGTTGAAGAGGGCCATGTCCATTAGAATTGATCATCATATAGTATTGTTGTTGAAATATATAATGATCTCCTGGTTCTGCTCATTTCACTCAGCATCAGTTTATATAAGTCTCTTCAGGCCTTTCTGAAATCATCCTGTTGGTCATTTCTTACAGAACAATAATATTTCATAATATTCATATTCCACAATTTATTCAGCCATTCTCCAACTGAGGGACATCCACTCAGTTTCCAGTTTTTGGCCACTATAAAGAGGGCTGCCACAAACATTCTTTAATATCTCTTTGGGATATAATACCAGTAGTAACACTGCTGTATCAAAGGGAATGATACATTTTGATAGCTTTTTGGGCATAGTTCCAAATAGCTCTCCAAAATGGCTGGATATATTCACAATTTTACCAACAATTTATCAGTGTCCCAGTTTTCCCACATCCCCTCCAACATTCAGCATTATCTTTCCCTGTCATTGCAGCCAATCTGACAGGTATATAGTGGTACCTCAGAGTTGTCTTAATTTGCATTTCTCTGATTAATAATGACTTGGAGCATCTTTTCATATGTCTAGAAATAGTTTCAATTTTTTCTTCTGAGAATTGTCTGTTCATATCCTTTGACCATTTATCAATTGGAGAATGGCTTGATTTCTTATAAATTAGAGTCAATTCTTTATATATTTTGGAAATGAGGCCTATATCAGAACCTTTTAATGTAAAAATGTTTTCCCAGTTTATTGCTTCCCTTCTAATCTTGTCTGCATTAGTTTTGTTTGTACAAAAACTTTTCAATTTGATATAATCAAAATTTTCTATTTTGTGATCAGTAATGATCTCTAGTTCTTCTTTGGCCATAAATTCCTTCCTCTTGCACAGGTCTGAGAGATAAACTATCCTATGTTCTTCTAATTTATTTATAATCTCATTCTTTATGTCTAGGTCATGAACCCATTTTGACCTTATCTTGGTGTACAGTGTTAAGAGTGGGACAATGCCTAGTTTCTGCCATACTTATTTCCAATTTTCCCAGCTGTTTTTGTCAAACAGTGAGTTCTTATCCCAAAAGCTGGGGTCTTTGGGTTTGTCAAACACTAGATTGCTATAGTTGTTCACTATTTTGTCTTTTGAACCTAACCTATGCCACTGATCAACTAATCTATTTCTTAGCCAATACCAAATGGTTTTGGTGACTGCTGCTTTATAATATAATTTTAGATCTGGCATTGTTAGGTAGTGGCTGTTCCTTTAATAAGGGCCTGCTCCTCTCTTACCCTTTGTTGCCCCCCCCCTCTTTTTTTTTTTTTTTTTTTTACCTTGGGTGAGTCTCTGAAGAGTTGTGGAGTGACACACTCAAAACTCCTGTTTTAATCTTGAGCTCCTTATAATTATATGTTATAAGATGTGATGTCACACATCTATGATAAAGATACTTACTTTATCCCTTCTTTTTTTGCAGTTAAAAGAGCCAAATTCCAGGGTTCACCAGGTAAGGCAAATTTTACATTATCCTACTTTTCTACTATAATTAAACTTGATTTTGAAGGTTATGAACTGGCCCATTCCTTGGATAAATCCTCCTTGGTCATAACATATTATCCTGGTAATAAGTTGCTGAGATCTCTTTGCTAATGTTTTATTTAAGATTTTTGTCCAGATGGTTTTAATGACTAAAAGAGGATGAATCTCTGCCTATCGAGTTTTGCCTCTTTTTGGACTTCCTTAAAATTCCTATTTCCTGTCTAAGGAGTATCTTCATCTCTAGTATTTATATTAATGGTTTAAGGTTTGTATCTAGTCCAATGCCTTTCTCTTATGGCTTAGGAAACAATTTCATGATACCTTAATGTCTAACAAATAGTAAAATAACAGGCATGTATTTCCATTATGAGTATTGCTTTATATCTCTTTTTTGATGGTATATAATTTCTTTGAATCTCTTCTTAGTTGAACTGATCCAGCTAGCTAGTCATTGATAATGTGAACAATACAACTTAAAGCCCTGATGATATGCCCGCGGTCTTCTGTATTTTCTAGGTTAGGATATAGAAACAGGATGTCTAGTGGTCATGTAGACCTCCATGGTGAACTCCCATTTTTACCTAGAGCCATTAGGTCACATCATTTTGGTCAGAATCAGCCTTTCATCTCTTTCCATTTCAAAGTCACTATATTTTCTCATGACCTGCACATTATTTTTTGGTACCTCCAACATTCATAGTACAGAAGAAATAACATTCCATTTTTGGAATGATCATATACAGGAGCTCAGTGAAGTCTCTTGTTTGCCATCTGCTCCAAAAAGTCAAGATGTTACTTTCACAGAATGGCAGTTCCTAATTTCATGAAGATTTTTTATCTCACTTGAATCTTGAAAAGTCAGTGCTTCCACCACAGTGAGTGTATTCTTTTAAGATATCAATATGATATGGCCCAAAACTCTAAGAATAGAGAGGTTTTACTATAGTATTTAAAATAATTTAATCAAGTAGTTAAATTGGATTTATCTGATATGGAGACAAAACCGACTCAGCAGGTGTTCTGGTAACTGTTTCTTGATCTCTCTGAAAGCTTTTATAAGTATTCTTATATCATTGACATAGTACCTAAATATGGAATCTGTTTCTAGAAATTTTGTTATGTGCCTTTTCCCAGCACTAGGATTCTGGGTATTTTAAATTATATAGCAAATAAACTTTTAAGCACCAAAAATTGCACATCAAATGATGGATATAAGGATATTCCAAGCTGTAGAAGAAACAGTTTATGTGCTTAAGAAAACTACTATTTAGAAAGCTTACTGTTAGAGTCATGGAATTTGGACTTTGAGGAAGGAAAAAAGAATGGTGCTGGAAGTAAAGATAGGGGAGCCTTTGAATAGGATGGATCAATAGGATCCTAAATTTAGAGTTAAAAAGGAGTTTAGAGATTATTAAGTCCAACCTTCTTATTTTATAAATAAGGAAACTGAGACCTAGTGAAGTAACTTACTCAGGGTTATATGGCAGGATTAGAACCTTCCAACTCCACCTCCATTGCTCTTTTTAGTGTATTAATTATACAGTCTCTCCATTTTCATTTGTATGTAGGCAATAAATTTTGTAACTCTCAGAACAGTCGCAATCTGTACTAGTGAAAATTGTCCATATACCAGGGAAGTCACAATCTAATCTTATATTCTATATAATATAACCCCATTGAATCTATTTGTTCTAGCCAATCTTCTGGGTTACTTATTGTCTTTTAAAATTGCCTTGAGTTTTTTTGCCTCTTTGTTTCTTCTTATACAATCTCCCTGCTAAGAATGCCTTCCCTTGATTATCTTTACCTATAGGTAATTTTCAGATCGTCCTTCAAAACCCACTTAATGTCTACTTCCTTTCCCTTTACTATTCTTGTTCATAATAGACAATTGCCTATTACTGCTTTTTATTTTAACATATATTTTTCATGTTCATGACTTAATTTGTAAGCTTTCTGAGAGTAGGAACACAGAGTTTTCGGTTTTGTGTCTGTCATAATATAAAATATAGATGGTATCAGCTCAGGGCTCACTAGCAGATTTCTGATTCATCAGTATCCATCTACCAGGTGTCTCAACTCAGGTAAATAGAGAAATAAGGCTATAGAAAGATTAAGTAGAAATCACAAGTTATTTTCTTATCCATATGAATTTGATCTATTGGACAATCTCAAAAGTCTATATAGATGGAGTTTGGACTCAGTATTTAGTAGGTCAGAAATAGGGGCAATAGAAAGCAAAGAGACATTAAAATAACTTCATCCTGAAACAGAAACTATAGCCCATTTTTATACTTAAATTAAAAATTTTTTTTTTACCAATTACATGTAAAAACAACTTCTAACATTGTTTTATTACTTCCTCTCTCCTTGAAAAGGTAAGGAGTTTGACATAGGTTACACATATATCGCATAGGTTACACAAAAGGTGTAAAACTTTTTTTCATAACAGGATGTTATGAAAAAAAAATAGACCAAAAAACCCCAAGAAAAATAAGGAAAGTTTTTAAAAGTATGTTTGTCTACATTCAGACTCCATCAGTTTTTTCCTTTGGAGATGGATAGCATTTTTTCATCATAAATCTGTCAGAATTATCTTGGATCATTGTACTGCTGAGAATATCTGAGTCATTCACATTTGGTCATCATATTGCTGTTATTATGTACATTCTCCTGATTCTACTTATTTTGCTTTGCCTCCATTCATTTAAGTCTTCCCAGGTTTTCTGAGACCATCCCGCTCTTCATTTCTTATAATACAATAGTATTCCATTATGATCATAAATAGCTAACAAGACAATCCCCAATTGACTGGCATTCCCATAATTTCCTCCTCTTTACCACCACAATAAGATCTGCTTTAAGCATTTTTATACATATAGATTTTTTTTCTCTTTTTTACTTAAGACTATGTGTTTTGGAGATAGGGATGTGGGTGGGCAGCAGAATCAGGACTCCTAAGTATATGCTTGCTTCCAGAGTTGAAGGCTAGAATTTTAACAGGTATAGTTTGTTCTTGATTAAAGCAGGAACAAATTACTAGTCTCTCTCTACTCTCTGTCTTCCCCCAATTCTGAATTTTTTATATAGCAGCTAAATAAAAATATGAGTGTGCTACCATATATAGGGATAGTGTACTCTTAACAACAGTGGGGTTGTAGGAGTATCCCTGCCCTTTTAGTATAAAGGCAAATACAAGCAAGGACATATTTTCAGTATGGCTTTAGATCTTTCTTTGAAGTAGATCTAGTTTTGTACTGATAGAGATTTAGATACAAGTTTTAGGTTAACATACATCCAAATCATGAGTATCAATTAAGTATCAGGGACAGCTACCATCAAACTCCATTGGTCCTTAGATTTATTAATCTTTCCAATGTGGCGTGTAATGTTGGTCCAGCCTGCTTCCTCAGGCTGATTTAATGGCTTAGGAAGGAGTGAAATCAGAACTTTCCTGACCTTTCCTTGGAAGTCATTGCTTTGAGAACCACTTTTAAGCTATTAAAAAAACAATCTGTTCATATTACTCTTGTGGAAAACTCTTTGTAGTTCTTCCTATAAAGGAGGATGCTAGTTCTATTCTTTCTGTAATAATTATCTTTATATTTGACACAAACTACTGCTCTGTCTACTCCAAAATTCTTTAATTTGTCTGTACAGAACCTCCTTCTAGCTTTTAATAATTTTTTGGTCCTCTTTATTTTTTCACATCTTTAAATGAATTGAGTAATAATAATAATAATGATTTGTGTAAAATTGTATAATATTTTGAGTCTTCTTGTAGCCTAAGTACCATAGGTACAATCACCTGCATTTATTTATTTATTTATTTAATAGGTAACCTAAACTGGGGTTTAGAATTGTTAAGTGACTTGACTAAGGTGATCCAACTAGTGAGTGTCAGAGGCAGACCAACCAATTAGTAAGCATCTGTTAAGTATCCAAGATATGCCCGCTTTGGACTAGTTATTGGGGTTATGAATACAATTAACGAAATAATCCATATTTATGAGAAACTTAACATTAAAAATTTTAATAGTATTTTATTTTTCCAAATGTAAAGATAGTTTTCAACATATATTTTTATAAAACTTTGTGTTGTAAATTTTTTTCCCCTTTCTTCTTTACCTCTCCTCTTCCCAAGACAGCAAGTAATTTAATATAGGTTAAATATGTGCAATCTTTTAAAATACATTTCCATGTTTGTCCTGTTGTACAAGAAAAATGAGATCAAAAGAAAAAAACACCATTAAATAGAAGTAAATAAATATATAAGGTGAAAATTACTATGCTTCAATCCACATTCAGTTTCCATAGTTCTCTCTCTAGATGTGATGGTTATTTTCCATCTCAAGTCTATTGGAATTACCTTGAATCACCTCATAGTTGAAAAGATCCAAGTCTATCACAATGATCATTACATAATCTTGTTACTGTGTACAATGTTCTCTTGGTTCTGCTTTCTTCATCATCTGCTCATTGTAAATCTTTCCAAGATTTTCTAAAATCATCCTGCTGACCATTTCTTACAGAACAATAACATTATATAACATTAACTTATTTAGCCATTCTCCAACTGATAGGCTACAAATACATTCTCCAACTACAAAAATAGCTGCTGCAAACATTTTTGCATATATTTGTTCTCCCTCTTTTATGATCACTCTGGAATATAGATCCAGTAGAGATACTGCTAGATCAAAGAATATGTACAGTTTGATAGCCCTTTGGGCATAGTTCCATATTGCTCTCCTATCAAATTGGATGTAGTATACTTAGAATGACAACCACTATTGAAGCAAAACTTTTCCTTTCCTAATCTGTAGTCTGTATACCAATGTAATTAATTGGCATTAAATCACTCACTTAGAAAGGGGGTCACTGACTGAATGAAAATGAATAGAATCTACTTTGTGACTGCTCCTTTAGATATAGCTTATTTTCCATTATTCTTTTGGCTGTGATGATAACTTTTGGAATTGCTACTCTAGCTGATTTTCCTGTTTTGTATTCAAAAGAAATGCAACACTCTCCCCATTTAGTTATACATAAATGACATCTGTTTTGCTTGGATTACAAAAAAGAACTGTGGCTATTTGATATATAACTTTTGCTTCATAGTTAACAAGTTCTGGAAAAAAAGGATCAAGAAACTTTGTTTTTGTCAAGAGTTGGGTAACAGGTGTTCATCAGGGTAGAATCAAACCCATATACTAATGTAATCAACAAGTACCATGGGTACCATATGTGTATCTTCATGTCTAATGTTTATGATTTATACAGTAAACTAGATAGAGGGCAAGAGCTTGGTACTTTATTATAACACCTTTGCCTTCTCTATTCTGATAAAGATATCTGCACCACTTCTTTTTGAATCACAAAAAGAACTAGGAGCAATGGATAAAAGTTAGAGGAAGAGCAGATTTTGGTTTTTCATAAAAGGAACACTGCCCAACAGGTATCCAAAAGTAGCATAGGCTGCTGCCTCAGAGAGTATTGACTTCTCGTTCATTGTATATCTTCAAGCAGAGGCTGGATGACTGTTTTTTGGAAAAGTTCTAGAAAGCATTTCTGTTATGGTTCTCTTGGGTACCTCTAGTTGGGAGTCTAGTACTTTGAATCCCATGTGAACTTATTAGTGTCCATGCATGTTAGGATCCATAGATTCTGCTTATGAATGTCAGTATAACTAAGGAGGGCCAACTTTAATTGCACCTTATATAGAAAAAATTTTATTTTTAATTTGCTTATACACCTCTGTTATTTTCCTCATTTTTTTCTTAGGAGGTCCCAAGATAATAGTTGGTTAAGACATGGGATGGTTGAAATGAGGGTTGAAATGTTGATCCTTAACAAAGGACTCAGTATCTCTGTTAGAAAATGTGAGATTCCATATACATACATATATATATTCCCAGAGATAGAGAGCCCATATCTCCACACAAATGACTACTATCTACATAACTATAGCTCCTTGGGAGTTTGGACAAACACATTATGGCTCAAGAAAGCAGGAAGTAAATAGCCAAACAATAACAAGAAAAATGCAAACCCAAAAGTGTCATTAACATAGTCAAAGTATATTTGTACATGCTCAGAGACAAAATGTGCAGCAGAAAGAATGCTAGATGTATAGTTAGAAGACCTGAACTTTTATTCTGGCTCTGCCACTTACTGCTTGTGTATTAATCTTAGGCAAATAGCTGAACTTCCCTGGACCTCAGTTTCCTTCCTAATTATAAAATGAAGAATTTGGATTAGGTGATCTAGAAGGTTTCTTATGATCCTATTGACTTCGAGTCTAGATCTCTTTGTTTTCTACTGCAGCATTTGTTAAGGATCCTGGTGTGCTGTAATGTTGGAAGGATATAGCTCTCTAGATTACTTCTTGCACAAAACACTCATCTACATACTCTGAGTATCCTTGGCATGGCTCTTCCCATGCTTGCATTGGTTCTCTTATCTCTTCTCTCCTGGTTTCCCTGACTTCCTTCAGTTCTCAGATTAAGTTTCTCCTTCTGCAAGAAGTCTGTTTTGGTCTCCCTTATTGCTAGAGCTTTCCCTCTCAGGTTATTTCCAGATTGTCCTGTCTATATTTTATGTGTATCTTTGTTGTTTGCATGTTTTCCCTACTGAACTGAGAGCTCTTTTGACAGTAGGCATTATCATTTGCTTTTCTTTGTAACTGCAGCACAGGGTAGGTATTGTATAGTGTGCTAGAAGAGATGCTAGGGGAGATACAAAGCTATGAACCTATAGTTTCTACTACTACGGAACTTAGTTTCATAAAGAATGTAACATTCACAAATAATTAAAATACAAATCGTTACTTGGGAAAGAGGAAGGGAGAAGCAAAGACAAGCAAAATACTATGGTGATTAAAGGAGTGGAAACGTATTACTGAGAGGGGATCAGGGAAAGCATTCTGGAAAAGGTGACATTTAAGTTAAGTTTCAAAGAGTTAACAGGCAAAAAGGTAAAGTGAAGACATTTTTTCTTGGTTCTTTTCTATTTTTTGACTAGGTGAGGAATTGTAATATTATTTATTTTATTGCAAATGATTCTAACAACCATTAGTTTTTTAACTAAAGTGTTTTACATTGACTTATAAGTTAGTATTTATAACAGACTGTGCTTAGCTATCTTGGACAGCCAAGTGATTTTTACATGCATTTTACTTGTAAGTGTTGGGTTTTTTATTTATTTGTTTTATTGTTTGCTTTTGTCTTGTATTTTTATATTCTTCTACCTCAGGACCCTTTTCTCATTTTCATCAAGTTTTATGTTCTCAGCTTGTTTTTTCCCTTCGTGCTTTGGAAATCATCACTATATTTGATAGCTTTTTGACAAAGGCATGTATGAAACTCTAACCTAACTCTACTCTTAACTTTAATTTTTAAGCTTAACTTTAACTTTTACACTTTAACTTTGGTCCTAACCCAAATCTTGAATTTTTAAAATAGTTAAAAGGGGCAGATATTAGTTTGTGAGAGATCATACAATAAGTTCATCTGGAGAGTTATTTTAAGACTCAACAAAGAAAATTAACTTTTAAAAAATGATTAACAATGCTTTTAGTGTTTTATGTCTGTTAATATATTTGTAACTTGTTAAGTCAACTGGTAAAAATACAACAGAATTACAGGACTGAGTGCACTAAACCAGATAATATAAGCTCCAGATGTGCTTAATTTGAATCTGATGTAATTTAATTTACAAAATAGTAATTTGTTATTTAATTTGTGTAGACCCCAATTTAGTCACAAAATTAAATTATTCTTTTATCTCCATTTTGTAAGATGGGAATAAGTGATTCTGGTTTCATTTTTGACTTCTCATATGACCTTAAGCCAAATCACTTACCTAACCTGTCTAGTCATATAAAAGTAGTCATATAGAAGTGAAATTGGGAGGGATTAAACACACACACACACACACACACACACACACACACACACACACACACACACACACACAAATTCTGTTCCTGGTTCCCAATTTCTTACCTTAAAAAAAAAGCATTTGAAATCACCAGAACTTTCTGCACTTCTTTCTTTGTCTCTAACATTAATGTACTAATCTGTGTGCAAAGCATTATATAAAATAAAATTTGAGTAAATGATCTTGGCCCTTTAACTTAAAAGATCCATGGTTCTTGGAACATTCACATATATATTTTTTAAATAATAGTATTTTATTTTCCAATTACATGTAATTTCAACTTTCATTTTTGCAAGATTTTGAGTTCCAAACTTTTTACCTCTTGGGGGAGCCAAGGCAGCAAACAATCTGATATAGGTTATGCATGTATGATTATTTAAAACATTTTTAAACATTTAAAATTTTATTTTTAAAGCTTTTTTTTTTTTCAATTGGGGTTAAGTGACTTGCCCAGAGTCACACAGTCAGTCTGAGGCCAAATTTGAACTCAGGTCTTCCTGACTTTAGGACTATGCTCTATCCACTGCACCAAGTAGCTATTCCTAAAGCTTTTTATTTTCAAAACATACACATATATAGTTTTCAACATTCATCTTTACAAAACCTTATGTTCCAATTTTTTTCTCCCTTCCCCTGCCCCCTCCCCTAGATGGCAACTAATCCAATATATGTTAAACACCTGCAATTCTTTTATACACATTCCCACAATTATTATGCTGCACAAGAAAAATCAGATCAAAAAGGGAAAAAATGGGAAAGAAAAAATGCAAGCAAATAACAACAAAAAAGTGAAAATAATATCTTGTGATCTGTACTCAGTCTCCATAGTCCTCTCCCTGGGTGCAGATGGCTCTCTTTATCACAAGACCATTGGAATTGGTCCAGATCACCTTGCTGTTGAAAAGAGCCATATCCATGAAAGTGATCATCGAATAATCTTTTTGTTGCTGTGTACCATGTTCTCTTGCTTCTACTTATTTCACTTATGCCTCAGCTCATATAAGTCTCTCCAGGTCTTTCTGAAACCTGGCTGATCATTTCTTATAGAACAATAATATTCCATAACATTCGTATACTATAACTTATTCAGCCATTTCCCAATTCCTTGCCCACTACAAAAAGGACTGCTATAAACCTTTTTGCCCATCTATGTTCTTTTTCCCTTTTTAATGTTGTCTTTGGAATACAGGGCCCAGTAAAGCCCATTGGGCTATCAAATATTCCATATTGCTCTCCAGAATGGTTGGATGCGTTCCCAACTTCACCAATAATGTATTAGTGTCCCAGTTTTCCCACATCCCCTCCAACATTCATCATTATCCTTTCCTGTCATCTTAGCCAATCTGAGAGGTATATAGTGGTACCTCAGAGTTGTCTTAATTTGCATTTTTTCTGATTAATAGTGACTTAGTGCAATTTTTTCATATGACTAGAAATGGTTTTAATTTCTTTATCTAAAAATTGTCTGTTCAGACAATTCTCAGAGGAAGAAATTGAAACTATATCCACTCACATGAAAGAGTGTTCCAAATCACTACTGATCAGAGAAATGCAAATTAAGACCACTCTGAGATACCACTACACACCTGTCAGATTGGCTAAGATGACAGGAACAAATAATGATGAATGTTGGAGGGGATGTGGGGAAATTGGGACACTAATACATTGCTGGTGGAGTTGCGAAAGAATCCAGCCATTCTGGAGAGCAATCTGGAATTATGCCCAAAAAGTTATCAAACTGTGCATACCCTTTGACCCAGCAGCGCTACTACTGGGATTATATCCCAAAGAAATACTAAAGAGCGGAAAGAGACATATATGTGCCAAAATGTTTGTGGCAGCTCTTTTTGTTGTAGCTAGAAACTGGAAGATGAATGGATGTCCATCAGTTGGAGAATGGTTAGGTAAATTGTGGTATATGAAGGTTATGGAATATTATTGCTCTGTAAGAAATGACCAACAGGAGGAATACAGAGAGGCCTGGAGAGACTTAAATCAACTGATGCTGAGTGAAATGAGCAGAACCAGAAGATCACTGTACACTTCAACAACAATACTGTATGAGGATGTATTCTGATGGAAGTGGAAATCTTCAACATAAAGAAGATCCAACTCACTTCCAGTTGATCAATGATGGACAGAGGTAGCTACACCCAGAGAAGAAACACTAGGAAGTGAATGTAAATTGTTAGCACTAATATCTGTCTGCCCAGGTTGCATGTACCTTCGGATTCTAATGTTTATTGTGCAACAAGAAAATGATATTCACACACATGTATTGTACCTAGACTATATTGTAACATATGTAAAATGTATGGGATTGCCTGTCATCGGAGGGAGGGAATAGAGGGAGGGGGGGTAATTTGGAAAAATGAATACAAGGGATAATATTATAAATATATATATATATAATAAAAAATTAAAAAAATAAAATAAAATAAAATAGTGAGGCCTTAAAAAAAAATTGTCTGTTCATATCTTTTGACCATTTATCAGTTGGAGAATGGTTTTTTATACATGTTTTTTAAACAAGTATTCCTCTGTGCTGAGACAGGCACTTTTTATATAAATATTGAAATCCTTAAGAAAATTGTCACCTCTGAGTTATATTTAAAATGAAATGGAATAATTCAAGATATTCTTTTCTTTGTTCTACCCCAGAAGAATTGGGTCTCCTTTCTGAAGCTTTATACTCTAGCATTATACATATACAATAGACTCAAACCAATCTTTTTGAGGGCAATTAAAGCTACCTTAATTTAGATGTTAATGAGGTTGTAAACTCAAACTGTATGCAGCTAGACATATATATACACACACACATACATA
This sequence comes from Sminthopsis crassicaudata, assembly GCF_048593235.1. Lineage (NCBI taxonomy): Eukaryota > Metazoa > Chordata > Mammalia > Dasyuromorphia > Dasyuridae > Sminthopsis > Sminthopsis crassicaudata. The sequence goes on from NC_133617.1 coordinate 419,421,064, forward strand.
TATATATACACACACATACATATATATACACACATATACATATACATATATATATATATATATATATACACACACATACATACATACCTACATATATAGTCCATTTCCTCTTGTCTATAGCCCCTTTCCCCCTTACACTTTCCATGTTTGCTATTGGTCTTTGAGGTTATCTATTTTTTTTAATTAAAGCTTTTTAATTTTCAAAACACATAAATGAATAATTTTTTAAACATTAACCCTTGCAAAACCTTGTGTTCCAACTTTTCCCCACCTTCCCCCCAGCCCCTCCCCTAGATAGCAAGAAAAATCAAATCAAAAAGGAAAAAAATGAGAAAGAAAATAAAATGCAAGCAAACAACAAAAAAAAGAGTGAAATGCTATGTTGTGATTCACACGCAGTTCCCACAGTCCCCTTGAGGTTATCTTTAGAACCAAATCTCCTAAATACAGAGAAGGGAACCTGCTATATTCCTTTTATCATTAATTCTATTTTGATGTATGAAAAGTTCAAGAGACATAATTTCTGGGTAATTAATCATGGCTATATAGTAACTTAATAAAAGAATTGGTCATTTAATTGTTTCTTGTCAATCACCCAAAACTGCACATGATGTTCCTACTGATGCTTCTGTGCTCTTGGAAGAATGAATGCTCCTGACAGATGGCAGTCAATTCTGATTAATAGTTAATGAGAGAATGAATATTAATGAGAGGTGAACTTTTTCTAATGAGATACTGAGGAATATGACTGATGATGGGCACATCAATACTCTCAGACCACCCCCAATTCTAGGCAAGGTAGACAAAGAATCTACCCCTTCCCACCCAAGCCTGAGAAGAAGACAATGTGCTTTCCCAGTAGAAATCTGAAAAAGATTGAGGAGAAAATTAAACCAATCTCAATATCAGTATTGTCCTTTAAATGCTGGCTAAATAACCTACGAGGGACTTATTTCCTCATTAAGAAATAGGAAGTGGAAAAAATCCTGGATCTCTCTAATGATAAACTGTTATTAATACAAGAGAAATAATCATTTCTCTCACCATCCACATAGTATTTACTGACTTCAGCTTGAGTAGGTAAGCAGGAGCTCTCAACTATATTTAAATTCCTATACTCAATTTCAGGATAAATTTGCACCCCTGTCCAGATTTCTCTGCCTAGTTATGTTTATTCTAATCTCCTGGTTTTTTTTTTTTTTTTATGCTCTTGTTTCTTTGTCTACTTTATTGATTATAAATTACTAGGATTCCTAGTGATGAGGTCTAGAATTGGGATATCTAAATGAAATTAGGGTTTAATTGAGGTCTAGTGGCAGGTTCGGGGTACAGGGAGTCAAATAGAGCTCTCCTGCAACCCCTTTGGATTCGGTGCAAGGATATGGAGTTAAATGAGGTCTAGTAATGGGGCAAGAGTCCTCTGTAAAGGAATTTATAGACCCGAAAACCTAGATTGATAAAAGAGGTTTATTATGGGGTTTGGAAGTAAAGTCTAATTAGCAAAGTTGAAGGTCGAGATAAGAGGTTACCGGAAACAGTGTTACAGTGGGCAGAGATCCTTGGCGTGCCAGGCCATATTTGGCCATATTTGGAACCTCTGCAAAGAGAGGGCTCCAGTCTGGTCTTTTATTTTTATTTTTTTAATTTATTAATTTTATAATTATAATTTTTTTAAACAGTACACATGCATGGGTAATTTTTTTTTTTTTTTTTTACAACATTATCCCTTGTATTCACTTTTCCAAATTTTCCCCTCTCTCCCTCTACTCCCTCCCCTAGATGACAGGCAATCCCATATATAATAAATGTGTTACAGTATATCCTAGATACAATAAATGCGTGTAAAACCAAATTTCTTGTTGCATGGTAAGAATTGGATTACTCCGAAGGTATAAGTAACCTGGGTAGAAAGACAATAGTGCAAACATTTTACACTCAATTCCCAGTGTTCCTTCTCTGGGTGTAGCTGTTTCTGTCCATCATTGATCAACTGGAACTGAATTGGTTCTTCTCTATGTTGAAGATATCCACTTCAATTAGAATATATCTTCATACAATGTCGTTGGTTCTGCTCATTTCACTCAGCATCAGTTGATGTAAGTCTCTCCAAGCCTCTCTGTATTCATCCTGCTGGTCATTTCTTACAGAACAATAATATTCCATAACATTCATATACCACAATTTCTCCAATTGATGGGCATCCATTCATTTTCCAGTTTCTAGCCACTACAGAAAGGGCTGCCACAAACATTCTTACACATAGAGGTCCCTATCCCTTCTTTAGTATTTCTTTGGGATATAAGCCCACTAGTAGCACTGCTGGATCAAAGGGCATGCACAATTTGATAACTTTTTGGGCATCATTCCAAAATGTTCTCCAGAATGGCTGGATTCTTTCACAACTCCACCAACAATGCATCAGTGTCCCAATTTTCCCACATCCCCTCCAACATTCATCATTATCTTTTCCTGTCACCTTAGTCTGGCTCTTTTATAATAGGGGGCTTTGGCTACAAGCTGAAGGGGGTTTGTGGGTGGAGTCCCAGGTTGGCTCCTATCTGGGTTTCAGCCAGGGTTAGAATGGGTTTCAGGACTGAGCAGACCCCACCCAGATAACCAAGATGAAACTGTTTGTGCTTGGGGTGGAGTCCCCCTCACAGACGCAGAGTTGAAGGAGGTTTTCTCCTTTAAGGATTTTTCAGAGTTTTGGGGTTTTCTCTTCACTAGTTTACATTTTAATCTATTGTTATTGATAAGAGCTATTCTAATTGCTCTCATTAACTCTAAAATTCATTCTTGGCTTAACTAAATAGCCATTTAGAGAACATAACCCTATTGGTAATATCATGATTCCAGAATGGTCAGTAGACATTACAATTATTCATTCAATAAACCTTTACTAAGTGACTGCTCTATGCCAGGCATTATGCTGAGCTCTAGAGAGACAAAAGGAGGCAAGTAATAGTCCCCGTGTTATCTCCAATGAGATTAACTTTACTACTTGTCAGGATTACTGCAGCAGTCCCCTTGTATATGCAGCTCTTCCTTTTGCCCCTCCAGCTCTCAACAGTTGTTGACTATATCATTCTTTTCCTCTTGGAGCTTCAGTAGCTTTCCATTGCCTTTAGGATCAAATTACAAAATCTGCATATTTTGCATTTAAATTAATCCTTTTTGACTTGGTTCCAGCCTCTCTTTACAGCCTGACTGTATGTTACTTTTCCCAATGCATTAAATGTTCCAGACACAACTGAAGTTTCCTGTATATGGAATCCCATTTCTTTTTTTCTGTCTTTGCACAGATTATGCCCTATCTCTGAAATTCTTTCCCTCAAGAAGCCTTTCTTGATTCCCCCATTTGTTAGTCCTTCTCCAAATCTCTATATGGTTATTTTGTATATAGGCTATATTTTGCTCATTTGTGAACACACTGCCTTTCCTTGGTAAAATATAAGCTCCTTGAGGATTAGTATCTAGAGTTTTAGCACTGTACTTGATACATAGCAAGATCTTAATGTATAGTTATTGATTAAACTTTGACACTACTGAAGATATAATTCTTGACCTCAAGAAACTTAAAAAGAGTGGCATGTACACAAATTACCACTGCAAGGTTGGGTATAATGAGTTCAGGGTCAAGATGTAAAGAATTCAAGACAGATGTAGATGGGGGAGAATTTGCAGCCAGGAAGATTTGGAAAAAGGTGGTACCTTAGTTATCTTGAAGGAAAAGATGACTTTGGACAAGTTTGAAATGAAGGAAGGTACTTCTACACTATTGCATAGAGGCAAGAGGTAGTAGCTAGAGCTTGTAGAAGAGCTCCTATCCAGTCTTGCTGTATAAAATTAGTTTTGCAAATAAAATGTAATATTAACAATATACAATTTCAAATAAAGTTATAGAATAAAAAATTCCTCTAAAGAAACCTTATATTAACAAGTAGTAAAAATTATGAGAGGCATTTTGGTAGCATAAATAGAGAGTTGGTGTTGTAACCAGGAATTTTTGGGTAACAAGTACTGCCTCAGACTATGCTGTGCAATCCTGGGCAAGTCAAAACCTTCCAGGACACTTCTGAGTCTATAAGTTATAGAGAAAATGTAGACCTATATAGTGGGAATTTTCTTACCTTGGAGGTCTTTTTACCAATGAATTCTCAGGTTCAATCTCTTAAATGTGATTACTATGATTAATATTGTGTGGTTCGGAAATGGTGAGGGGTCACCATTTAATTAAAAAAAAAAAGCTGGAGAGAGCTCCAGAGAAAAGCAAAGTTTATTGTACATTCTTGAGAGAAGGGCATCCCACACTTCCAGCAGACAATCGAAGAGAGGAAGCGCCTCCTGTGGGCAGGACAGCACCTTTAATCCCTAATGCAAAACACCCCCTCCCACCACTGACCCTCATCCTCATTGGCTGAGAGTCTTACATTCTAAACTCGAGATCTACCCATGAAATTGAACTTGACCAATAAGTATATAGTTGCCCATATTTGACTGAAATAGGGAGGAGATTGTATCATGGGAGGGTAGCAGGAAGGGGAACCCCATTATGCCCTTGAATCAATGCTCAAAGTCCTTCAGGCCTACTCAAACTCTGAAGTAGATGAAGCCTTACTCGATTTTCTCAACTGTCTTGAAAGATCTCACCTCATCTCATTCAATATAAAAATGTTCACTCATTTAGGACCTATTATTGATTGTTGTCTTGTGAGTCTTTTAGTAAAGTTGCTTAAAAAAATTCACATGCTTGACTAATTACTCATATAAAATTAATTGAACAATTAATTACTAAAATTATTACTATTTATGTTTCTAGGATATACAGAGTTAAAAATGTGTTTAACCTCTAAAATTTTAAAAACTTATTTATAACGTTCTTTTAATTTTAATTTAATTTAAATTCTTTTATATTTTGAGTTTCAAATTCTCTCCTTCCCATTCACCTTATCCCCCAAACTGAGAAAGTAAGCACAATGATATCAATTATATAGATAAAATCATATAAAATATATTAGTCATATAACAAATAAGCACCAAAAATTTAGAAAATTATATTTAGTTTGCACTCAGATTTCATCATTCTCTCTAGAGGTAACTAGTATTTTTTCATCATGAATTCTTTGGAATTTTTTTAGATAATTGTGTTGCTGAGAATAGCTAAAAGTTGTTCATTTAATTATCATTACAGCATTGTTCATGTAGTTCTTGCCATGTTTTTTTTTCTTCTCTGAAACCCTTCCCCACCTATCATTTCATATAGCACAATAGTACTTCATGAAAATCAATGCCATTTGATGTCTTTCCCTTCAGATTCTAATTCTTTGCCAATGCAAAAAGAACTGCTATAAATATTTTATACATATGCATTCTTTTCTCTTTTCTTTGCTCTTATTGGGGTACAGACATGATGTTGCAGAGTCAAAAGGTATGCACAGTTTTATAACCTATTGAGCATAGTTACAAATTATTCTATAGTATGGTTGTACCAGTTCATGACTACATGAACTACCAACAGTTTTTTAGTGTACCAATTTTCCCTCATCCTCTGGAGCATTTTTTTTCATATGACTTCAAATAGCTTCATTTCTTCTTCTGAAAACTGCTTGGGTCATATCCTTTGATCATTTATCAAATGGGAAATGGAAAATTCATTTACTCCCCCCCCTCTGCTCGCCGTAGTAAATTATAGTTGCTTTCCATATTTTGGGGTATATCTAGATCTATAATAATTTCTTATACTTGGTAGTATCTTTTTTTGTTTATTCTTCTTCCCATTTGTAGTTTTTGAAGTGAGGCTGGCCCATTTTGGTTCTGATTTGGATTCCAGTCCTGACCTTCCCCTTTCACAATTAGATATTCCTGGATTTGAAGTTCATAATTCAGTATCTTCAGAGACTTCAGTGGCATCTCAGGATAGAATGTTAGGGACATTAGAGCACTTGGTTTGTCCTATAATGAGGGCTACCATGATTTCTAGTTGCTCCTTAAGGTTTGTAAAGTCTTCAGTATGGATTTCTAACAATTCTAAGGCTTTTTCTGGGGCGCTGTTTGCTCTTGTCCTAAAGTTACCTCCAGTCATGCTATCAGTCAGCCCACTTGTTTACTTGTATTGGCTCTGGCTTTTCTGGTGGCACTTTCTCCTTTGCTTGTGGGCTTCTAGCTGAGACTTTTTTGGGGGTAGTTCTGAGGTAGAAAATGTCACAAATTATAGTTTTTCATTGGATTTCTTAATCATTATTTGATTAAGTTCAAATTTCAGGGTTTTTTTGGAAGTGGGAACTATCTACTTCCATTAATGGAATGTTGGCTGGAATTTTTTTTTTAATCAAATATTTTTAGTAATTCAGATGAATCATATGTGCATGATTTAAAAATGTTCAGAGTGGTTGACTTTGGTTGACTTGATTATATCAGTCTTAATTTTCCAAAAATGTGTGAGAAGACTGATCTGATAATTTGTGCAAAGAGCCTAAGGCAATTTTCTCCTATTTTGAAAAAGTTTACTGAAAGTATAAAAAATGTTATTATGGAATGTCTTTCTAGAGATTGGTAGATTATTGATAAAATAGCCATACATTCTGAATTAGTACAAATTTCAATAAAAAAGTATTTTTAATAAGGCTATGGTCAATGAAAATTCTTTTTTAAACTATATGTCCTGATTTTTGGCTTGGAAAACATGTTATTCTAATGATAGACGTCTGCTCAGAAATGTAATGTGGGATATTATCATGTTCTTTAGTTTATTCATTACTGAGATGACTAAATTATTTCCAGTGCCATTTTTGTGTGTGGTTATTATCACAAATTATCTTTAAAAGAAAAAAAAACCCAATAAGAAACTACCCTGGCCTTTATGTATAAACAATCTTAAGGACTTCTTATTACTAGGTTATTTTAGAGGAGAAATCAAGGGCTCTCTGACCTTTGCATACTTCTGACTTCCCTTTATATTGTTTAATTTCACATATTTGTGCCTTATTTCCCTAACTATAATCTCTGTCAAAGCAAAACCAATGTAATATGCTTCTTTGTTATACCATAATACTCTGCTCACAGCAGTGGCTATGAATATTTGTTGATTTGATTTTCTTTTCAAGGTTTAATTTAGCCATTTTTTCCTTTTAAAAAATAAGTAGTTTCCAAAATCTTTTAAATATTTTTTATTGAGATGTGTATGTAATTTCACTTTTCCATGATAAACCTGCTCAGATGTTTTATCATAGTTCAAGTGGCTTGAACTTGTGAAGACTGTGTTTCTGAGTATAGACTGAGAAAATGGTCTAAGTACTGGTCCAGAAATGAGTACCAGGCTAACTGTTAGTGTGTCATATGACCAGAAAGTTGCTGATCAGATAATCCATTTTTTTTGACAGTTGCAAGTCATGAAAATGATTATTAGGTCAAGGAGAGGCTTCATGATGCTCTAATGAAATTCACTTATCTTTGGAAGTATTAATTAAAGGCTTTAAGGGGATCATATTGTAATAATTAAACTCTTCAATCTTCAACTTCTGTATCTTTTTCTTTAGAGAAATTTAATACATATGTGACCCTGAAAGTACAAAATGTGAAGAGTACAACAGTTGCAGTTAGAGGGGACCAACCTTGCTGGGAACAAGATTTCATGTTGTAAGTATCCAGTAGCTGCCTGTGTATTTCCTAATCTTTTAGATGACAGAATTAGAGATTTGGGGTTTGTTCTTTGTAAGAATTTTTTTTAGCATTATTTAAGCATTTGTTATAACCTTTAAAATTTGCATAACTATCTTTGGCAATCTAAGAGATATAGGGATAAAAATAAAATGCACTTATCTTATAAATGTATTTCTTCTTATGACACATTATATCATTGCTTTATTAAGGTTTATGAAGTAATATACTATCATAGCCAACATTTATATAGTATTTTGAATTTTGCATATATGCATATAAATATAAGGTATTGACTTTTTATTATATAGACATTTAGATTTCTAAAAAGGACAGAAGAGAATATTTATGTGTGAAACATTGATAAAATCATTTAAGAAGAAACACAACTCCAAAGATAAAAATGTTTAAGGAGAGACATGGATTATTTTGTGCACCTGAGATAAATTTGCTTTTCATATAACTGCTGAGGGGACCTGTTTGAAAAAAAGTACTATCTAAAGATGATTATATGTACTATAGCCCACCAGCTCATTAACATATTACATTCTGAGTTTTGAAGGAAATAGTTGATAAACCATAAATCTGTTTGGGGAACCTGGTATGATCACTGAAATTATTGTTCAGATTATATGAGAGAAGGAGAAAAGAACAGAGGAGAAGCTGTTTTTAGAAGATAAAAAACTGAAAGGAGGTAAACAAAGCTGACAAGCCAGTTTTCTCTCTGATCTAGGGAGTTTTTTGAATGAGAACGTTGAAATCTAATTGGAGATAGGCAGCATCCTTTGCAATTAGAAGAATTGCCTGTGCTTATTACCTTATAGATCCATCTACAGCCTTCAAGAGGGGAAACTTCTAAGGATATTTGTGTTGCTCTGTTGCCCTTAGTAACCTAAAAGGAGAGAAGATGGGCTTTACTGTTTTGCTTGAAAGAGCATACATCTTTTTCAGTACCACACCAAGGGTGTCTGGATGATTGGAGACTGACAACAACTTAGTTTGTTTAATAAGGAAACTATGAAAACCAGAAGAAAAGTAGAGCAGTGAAATGTTTTTGTCCAGTAGGTGATTAAAAAAAAAAAAAAAAAAAAGAAATCAAGGATATAAAGGGCTGTAGTATAGATTTGTATATTGTCTTAGGATGGGGGTTTCTTTACTCATGTGCCTCCCTACTAGGTTGCTACAGATTGCCACAGACATAAATATTACTATTATTCTTGTTTTCACATTTTATTGAGTAAATATTGTGATTATTTTTGTGTTGCCTTCTTGTTTAGTAAATATTATATATTTGAGTTAATAGTGTGAAAAACATACCAGTGGAGGCTCAGAAGCTACACTGACAAATGGGAGGAGTGTATCTCTATCCAATTCCCTCATACACACACCTTATGATCTTGAGAGTTGAGTTATAACAGCATGGTTGTGGTTGTGACTGGCTCTCTAAGAAAATTCCCCAGATTTTTTACATCTGGCAATGTTAGCAACATGCCCAAGTTAAGTAGTAAATAAAATTTACCTTTTCTCTCTTTCTCTTTCTCTCTCTCTCTCTCTCTCTCTCTCTCTCTCTCTCTCTCTCTCTCTCTCTCTCTCTCTCTCTCTCTCTCTCTCTCTCTCTCTCTCTCTCTCTCTCTCTGTGTGTGTGTGTGTGTGTGGTTTTTGCAGGAAAGGGCAGGAAGGAAAGAAAAAAACATTTTGATAGATCATAAGTAGTTCTCATGTAGGAGGTAGCACTTGTGGTAAGCTTTAAAAGAAGTGAAGAATTCCAAAAGGTAGAAGTGAAGAGAGAGCATATTTTAGACATGGAGAAGTAGGAGATGGAGCCTAAAAATTATTTTTTTTCCTGGGATTTATTAATGATATGTTCTAGGTGAGTCACAAACTCCATTAAGCTGTGGTAAGGAAATATTCTGGTTATTCAATTATCCCATTGTTCAAAGTATTAGGATCCTAAAATTATGAATATCATTTAGTTTTCAATCTGTATTCAGTCACAATCTGTTCTTTCTCTGGATATGAATAGAATTTTTCATCAAAAGTCCTTTAGAGTTGTTTTGGATCATTGTATTGTTGAGAATAGCAAAGTCATTCATAGTTGATATCTTACAAGATTGCTGTTAATATATACAGAGTACATTTCAACTTGCATGAGCTCATGAAAGTCTTTCCAGGTGTTTCTGAGAGCATCCTGCTCATCATTTCTTATAGAATAATGGTATTCCATTATAATTACATACCATAATTTATTTAATTATTTCCTAATTAATTGGCATCCTCTCATTTTCTAATCTTTGCTCTGAGAAAAGAGCTGCCATAAATATTTTTGTACATATTGGTCTTATTCCTTTAAAAAAAAAAATCTCTCTTGGAATACATGCCTAGTAGTGGTATTGTTAGGTTAATTAGTGGTATTCCTGGTTTTTACACTTCTTTGGCATAGTTCCAAATTGCTCTACAGAGTAGTTGAATCAGTTCATAATTCCACGAATAATGCATTAATGTCTCATTTTCCCCACATCTCCTCCAACAATTGTCATTTTCCTTTTCTGTCCTATTAGCCAATCTAATAAGTATGTGGAGATACTTCAGAATTATTTGATTTTGCATTTCTCCAATCAGTAGTCAGTGGAAGCATTTTTCATAGACTATAGATAGCTTTGATCACTTTGTCTGAAAAATTTTCATATCATTTGATCATTTATCAATTGGGGAATGGCTCTTTTTAAAATATAAATTTGACTCAGTTCCCTATATGTTTTAGAAATGAGGCTTTTATCAGATAAACTTGATTCAGAATTCTTTTCACAATTACTGTTGCTAGCTATTTCCTCCTATTTATTCTATTCTTTCTCCTTTCACCTGTCTCTCCTCTGAAGTGTTTTGCTTCTGACTCACCTTTTCCCCAATATGCCTTTTTCTATCATTCCCCCTCTTATTGTGTCTTTTTTCCCAACTATTTTCCTGAAGGGTAAGATAGATTTCTATACCAATTGAGTGCAGAGTATTCCTTCTTTGAGCCAGTTCTGTGATATTAAGGTTCACTCACTTCTCATCTTTTCCCCCTCTTCCCTTACATTGTAAAATCTTTTTCTACCCTCTTTTATGTCAAACAATTTACCCCATTCTATCTTTTCTTTTCCTCCTCTCCCAGTACATTTTTCTCTTACCCCTTAATTTAATTTAATTTTTTTTAGATATTATCCTTTAATATTCAACTGACATGTGCCCTCAGTCTATATTTACTCTTTTTAATTACAAGTATCAACTTTCCATGTAGGAATGTAACTAGATTAACTTTGTTAAGTCCCTTAAGCTTCCATTTTCTTTTTATGCATCTGTAGAATCTTATATTTGAAAGTCAAATTTTCTATTCAGCTCTGGTCTTTTCCTAAAGAATGCTTGAAAGACTTCTATTTCATTGAATTTGTATTTCCCCCCCACTTAATACTCAGTTTTGCTGGGCAGTTGATTCTTGGTTGGAATTCTAATTCCTTTTTCCTCTGGAATATTATATTCCAAGCCTTCTAATCCTTTAATGTAGAAGCTGCTAAGTCTTGTGTTATCCTAACTGTGGCTCTTCCATACTTGAATTGTTAATTTCCAGATGCTTGCAGATCCTTGACCTAGGATTTCTGGAATTTAGCTATATCCTAGAAATTTTCATTTTAGGATCTCTTTCAGAAGGTGATTGATGTATTCTTTCCATTTCTGTTTCACTCTCTAGTTTTAGGACGTTGGACTCTCTTCAAAAAAGATGTCTAGGGTCTTTCTTTTATCATGGTTTTCAGGTATTCCAATAATTTAAAAATTATTTCCCTATATCTATTGTCCACATTAGTTGTTTTTCCAATAAGATATTTTCCATTCTTTTTCTTTTTAAAAAATTTTGTTGTATTGTTTCTTGGTCTCTAATAAAATCATTAGCTTCCATTTACTCAATTCTAATTTTTATGGAATTATTTTTTTCAGGGAGCTATTGTACGCTTTTTTCCCCCATTTGGCCAGTTTTCTTTTTTAAGGTATTCTTTTCCACATTGGCTTTTTGTACTTTCTTTTGAATCAGTCTCATTTTTCTTCCCAATTTTTCTCTCTACTTCTCTTATTTGATTTTCAAAGTTCCTTTTCAGATCTTCTGTGGCTTGATCAATTGTTATTCTCTTTCCCCCCCCCACTTCTTATTTTTCTTGGGGGCTTTGGATATAGGAGCTTTGACTTTGTTATCTTCTTCTGACTGTGTTTTGATCTTCACCATAGTAATTTTTTATGGTCAGAATTTTTTTCTGTTGTTTGCTCATTTTCTGAGCCTCTCACCTGACTTATAAGTGTTTGCTAAAGTAGTGTAAATGGAGAATTACACATACAGGTGTAAATGTAATTGTATCATTAAAGGCATAATGTCCCAAACTTCAGGGATTTTGTGCAGCTGTTTTCAGAGATCCTTCTAGGGAATTGTAAGTTTTTAATTCAACCAAGGTGGTATGATCTTAGAAATATTTTTAATACTCTCCTGGCCTGTACTCTCATCTGTGAGTGTCCACAAGCACTCTTTTGTGCCTGGAAATGTGAGGAGAGTCCATGCTCTGCTGTGGCTGTAAGTTCTAGTGTACTCCTTGCTTTGGGACTGTGAGCCAGGACTGTGTGTCCTTGATATGAGTATGGGCTGATCTATGTACTCTTGCTTTAATGCTAGCAAAGAGACTTCTGTAATCTTCTTTTGACCAACTTCCTTTTATCCATTTGTGGGCTGAGACCTTTGGAAAAAGCCATTGATTCAGAGGCTTACAAAGCCTGCTCCTTGTTTGCTGGAGTTGTGCTGGTGCAGCCTGCATTGGATTGTGCTTCCTTCTCTCCCCAGGCAACAAATCTTTTTTGTTGACCTTTTCAGCTATCTTTGGTATCTGTGGGCTGAGAGGTCTGAAAGCTGCCACTGTTGCCACTGATTCATTTGCCTCGAGGCCTGCTTTTAATTTGTTAAGGCAGTGGCTGGGCAAGTGGGGTATGAGCTGGACTGTGCTCCACTCTTACCTTGGTGCAACAGATCTTAGCTACTGATCTTTTAAGTTGTCTTAGACTGGAAAATTGCTTCATACCATCTGTTTGTGGGTTCTTCCACTGTAGAATTTGTTTAGTCATCATTTAAAAGTATTTAGAAGTATTTGAGGAGAATTTGGGCAAATCCCTGTCTATTTCACCATCTTGGCTCTGCCTTTGAGCCACTCTTAAAAAAATTATGATTTTAATGATAAACATGAGCATTTCAGTATAAAAAGAAAAACTTTAAAAAGGGGTTGCATTATCAACTGTCAAATCCTTAAATGTACAGTTGGTTTTCTTTTGCATAATTCAAATTTAACATGGTAGTTGGAATATTGTTCTGCTTATCCTTCTGCTCAAATTGAGGAAGCAAGGCATAGGGGATAAGGCATTGAACTTGGAATTAGAAAGATCTGAGTTAAAGTCTTATCTTAAACTTTTACTAGCTGTATGACCTTAGAAGAGTTAACTTTTCTGTGCCTCAGTGTTGTCTATAAGATGGGAAAGTTGGACTCAGTGTTTTATAAATTACTTTTAAGCTCTAAATCTATATTCTAATCATCTTTTAGAAAAATAACTAAAACATTTATTGGAGAAAAAAAGAACATTTAAAAATCACTTATCTTCTTTTTTTTATTATAGCTTTTTATTTACAAGATATATGCATGGGTAATATAGGCATTGACCCTTGCAAAACCTTCTATTCCAACTTTACCCCTCCTTCTCACCACCTTCTCCCCTAGATGGCAGGTAAATCAATAGATGTTAAATATGTTAAAGTACATGTTAAATACAATATATGTATACATATCCATACAGTTATTTTGCTGCATAAGAAAAATCGGACTTAGAAATAAGGTAAAATTAACCTGAGAAGAAAATAAAAAATGCAAGTGGACAAAAACAGAGGGATTGGAAATGCTATATTGTGGTTCACTCTCATTTCCCAGAGTTCTTTTTCTGGGTGTAACTGGTTCTCTTCATTATTGAACAAATGCAACTGATTTGGTTCATCTCATTGTTGAAGAGAGTCATGTCCAACAGAATGGATCATCATATAGTATTATTGTTGAAGTATATAATGACATATATATATATATATATATATATATATATATACATATATATATATATATACATATCCTGCTTATGTCACTCAGCATCAGTTCATATAACTCTTTCCAGGCCTCTCTGTATCCATCCTGCTGATCATTTCTTACAGAACAATAATATTCCATAACATTCATATACCATAATTTATTCAGCCATTCAATTTCCAGTTTCTGGCCACTACGAAAAGGACTGCCACAAATATTTTTGCACATACAGGTCCCTTTCCCTTCTTTAAGATGTCTTTGGGATATAAGCCCAGTAGTAGCACTGCTGGATCAAAGGGTATGCACAGTTTGATAACTTTTTGAGCATAGTTCCAAATTGCTATCCAGAATGGCTGGATGTGTTCAAAATTCCACCAGCAGTGCATCAGTGTCCTAGTTTTCCCACATCCCCTCCAACATTCAGTATTATCTTTTCCTGTCATCCTAGCCAATCTCTTCTCATCTTTTTTTAAAATTCTTTGAAAAAATTAATTTTTTGTTACATTTTAAGTTCTGAACCGTCTTTCTCCCTCCCTCTTCACCCTGTACTAAAGAATTCTTTGACCTCTTCCTATCCCTGTCTGTTTCTGCCTGCCTTTCTCCCCCCTCTTTCTGTCTGTCTCTCTGTCTCAGTATTTCTCTCTCTCACACACATACACACACACGCATACATTTATTAATTTTTTCTTTGAAGATGTTGGATAGCATCTTCTCTCATAGAACCTTCATAGAATTTAGTAATTTAGTTCTTTGAATAATGTTGCTGTTATTGTATATGATATTCTCTTGGTTCTGCTAATTTCATTCTTTTTTTATGCAAGTCATTACATGTCTTTTCTAAAATCAACCTGCATATTATTTTTTACATCCCATATTATAGTGTTCCATCCCAATTATATACCACAACTTATTTAGTCATTCCCTAATTAATGGGCATCCTCTCAATTTTCAATTCTTTGCCACCTTACAAAGAGAGCTGCTATAAATATACATATAGGATCTTTTCCTTTTTCTCTGATCTCCTTGGGAAACAGACCTAATAATGGTATTGCTGGGTCAAGGGATATATCTAGTTTTATAGCTCTTTTGGACATAATTCCAAATTGTTGTCCAAAATACTTTGATCAATTAAAAGTTCTACTTGTTGTGCATTACTATCCTAAGATCTCATCTTATAAGAAAAGCCAATTTTAATGTAGAAGGAATAGTCTTATTGGTAAGAGGAAAGTGAAAGAAGAGAGGGAAATGTAATTAATGCCAAAGGAAGAGAGAATATTCAGGAAGAGTGGGTGGTTAGTAGTCTTACATACTACAGAAAAGTTCAGGAGAGGGAGACCTGAAAAAGATCAATTTGCAGTCAGGGTATCATTTCTGAAACTGTTTTCTCTACATTTACCAGAGTGGTAAGGTTTGAAGCCAGAATGGAAAGGTTTGAGTAGTAGACAGTGAGGAAATATAGAACATGAGTATGAATCAATAACAATTTAGAAGCCAAAAAATTGAATACAATCTCAGGTTACTTTTTTTTTTTTTTTTTTTGCTGAGGCAATTGAGATTAAGTGACTTGCCCAGGGTCACACAGCTAGGAAGTTTAAGTGTCTAAGATTAAATTTGAACTCAGATCCTCCTGACTTCAGGGCTGGTGCTCTAATCACTGCCCACCTAGCTGCCCCAATCTCAGGTTATATTAAGAGATATAGAATATTGAAAACAATGTGATAACCTCAATATATTATACCCTGATCAGATTGCACCTGGAGTATTTATGTTGAGTCCTAAGTGTTACATTTTACAAAGGATTTAGAAAACTGTAACAGGTTCAGAAAATCATGACCAGAATGGTAATAATACTAGAGACCCAACATTCCATATGAGAACTGGTTGAAGAATTTTAGATATTTAGTTCTGAAGAAGAGAAAACTTTTGGGGGAGCATGATAGTAATCTTTAAGTAATTGAAGAGGTGTCATGTAAGAGAGATATGTCTTTCCTAGCTTCAGAGGATAGGATTTTTCTACAGTTTCTACAGAAAACTGTAGAAAATAAGATGGAATCAGCATTGTTAGGCAGATTTAAATTACATTTAAATATCTAAAAGCAGAATGGTAACTTGAAAAGGAAGAAAGAATAACTGGGAGGATTAGAGAAAGCTTCAAAGTAGCATATGATCCGAAATTTTGAAAGCAGATAAAGTTCTGAGGGCCATGGATCAGGAATGAATACATCTTAAGCTTATTCAAACGCATGGAGATGGGAGGTAGAATATCATATATGAGGAATCAATGCAGTTTACCTTAACTGTATCAAAACACATACAAAAGAAAATCATGTGAAGTAAAATTAGAAAGATGTATTGGTTCCAGATTGTAGAAGATGTTAAAAGCTAAGGAGTTTATATTTTTTTCCCTAGGGACAGTATGGAGCCATATAGTCAGACTTAGATTTTATCAAGAAGCAATGTGACCTAGTGCATTGAGTGGGTAACTGAAATCATAGAGAGGAACACCTGAATCCAAATTCTTCTTCGGAAACTTCCCCTTTCTGAGATTCAGTTTCTTCATTGGATTAGCTATCTTTGGAGTCACTTTCACTTCTAAATCTATAGTGCTATAAGATTGTGTTGACAGTTATATATAGGATGAATTAGAGTGGGAAGAAATTGTAGACAGGGAAGCCACTTAGGGCACCATTATAAGTCAAGGTAAGAAATTATAAGGATGTGAACTAGAATGATGGCAATATATTAGAAAAATATCATGATATCATATCATGGGGAATGAATTTCAGAGTCAAGCAGCATGGTTGCACTTGGAGTCGGAAGGACCTGGCTCAAAACCCATTTAAAATTTTACTAGTTGTGTGACGCTGGGCAAGTCACTTAGCCTCTGTGCTTCAGTTTCCTTTTCTGAAAAAATAAGAAGACTGGTCTCAGTGATTTCTAATCTCCCTTTAAGTTCTAAATCTATGACACTAACTAGGCAACTGATTCAATATAGGATATCTGACAAGGCAAGTGATTGAATGCGGGGGGTATGATGGTGAGGGAAGAATTATTGATGACTTTGAAATTGTTCTTAGGCGAGTGTGAGAGGATAATAGTACTTTCAATGGGAAAAGCATTTTGGAGGAGAATCTGATATGAAAGAAATACAATATATTTGTTTTTTCAACTTGTTAGAAATAGGATTTCTAATTTGAAATGTTTTAATTTGGCTATAGTAGTAATCAGACTTATTCATTTAGGGAAAGCTATGTTAATTAGAAGTTATTTGAAGATTCATAAGATGAAATGTTTCTTAAATAATAAATTTCAAGTATATGAATAGATGTACCATGTTGAAATTGTAATTATCTTGAAAGATAGCTAAATTGGAATGAGTTAAAGAAAAAATACATGTATGATATTAATTTTTTAAAAAATCCAAACTTTTAACTAGAGTATGGGAAATGATAGGTCAAATGTCTTCTTTTAGACTGCCATTTTAGAGAAAATGTAGGAGTACATTTGGAACTGGGCCAACTTAGTTCATAGTAATTATGGCATTGCAGGAAATTTGTAGGGCAATGCTACAATGGTTAATAATACCTCAACAGTTCTCTGAACGTATTAGGATGAATACTCCCTCCATTGGTACAGATGGTACATATCTTTGCCTGTCCTTCTGTAAATCCTATATAGAATAAAGGATCTGCTCTATCCTCTAGAAGCCTTTTGCTGTTTCTTTAAAAATTTTAAAGATTCCACTCTAACACTTGGGCTGTCTATCTGTTGTCAATCATATATGATATATGACTTGGTCATTTCTTTTTTATACTTATCCAGAATGATGTCTTTTAGGCCATTTCTTATGTGCAAGTCATCATTGGTAATGTGCTACAATTTACTCATACCTATCATGTATCTTTCTATTAGCCTTTGAGTTACCTGGAAATTTGTTTTTTTTTTTTTTTTTAAGTTATGGTGTTCCATAATTTCTAGTTAAACTACAACTTGGGAAATAGATGTTTTAACCTACTTTGGTTTTCCTGTATTAAAGATTAAGTTGACCTCTTTTTTGAAGTCATTGAGTTGTATAGTAGCCATGTATGACTGTGAGAGTTTTTGGACTGTAAAAAAGGCTGAGCACCTCAGAATTGATGCCTTTGAATTGTGTTGCTGGAGAAGACTTTTGAGGATCCCTGTGAACAGCAAAGAGATCAAATTAGTCAATAATTAGAAAAAATAATTCAGGTTATTCACTGAAAGGTCAAATATGGAAGCTGAAGTTTAAGTACTTTGACTATAGAAGATGGGAAAGACCATGGTGGTGGGAAAGATTGAAGGCAAAGGATGAAATGAAACAACAGAGGATTAGATATATAGATAACATCATCCCATAAGTAATGTGAACTTGGATAGACTTCAGAGATAGTCAAGGATAGAAAAGCCTGGTGTGCTGTGATCCGTGGGGTCTTGAAGAGTCAGACATTTCTGAATAGCCATGTACAGTACACTGTATGCTTTTGATGTAGGTTTGTTTCCTTGCTTCATGCCTGATTTGTTATTAATTCTTTTGGGATTGTCGAACCAAGTTATCTTCATGATAAATTTGCCATCAAATTTATTATCAAATCTTTTATGTTCTCATGCTGGGTATAGAAAATACCTTATTTGAGAACAGCCATAAAGCTGCATTTTGTTTTTTCTCATCAAGTTAATTATTCTTTTTAAAATTTAAAATTACAGCAGATTCTTATATTCATTGTATAATATAGTAATTTGCAAGGCAATATGGATTTGTCTAAAAGGAGCTAAGTGTAAAATAGCGTGCTAGATTTGAAGTCAAGAAGATAAGAGTTCAAATCTGACTTCATAGTCTTACTTAATGATGTGATTTTGGGACCAAGTGATCTAACTCTAGTTTCAGTTTCCTTCTCTGTAAAATGAGGCTAATAATAACACCTACTTCCCAGGATTGTTGTAATGATCAGATGAGATAATATGTATATATTAATTGCTTTGCAAACCTTAAAGCACTATATAAATGGCTGCTGCTCTTATTAAGAATCTATATGAAGACCTGTCCATTATCTTCTTGTTTTTAACAAAGTTGTCCTTGATACATGTATAGATATTTTTATAAATATTTTATGATATATCTTTAAAATATCTTTAAAATTGATTCCTGAGTACTGTTAAAATTTTGTTACCTTCAATATAGATAGCACTCTAATATGTTTGGCTCTTTCCAGCCACTCTTCCTGTCTTCATTGTGATTTACTCCTAGTATACAAGGTACTGAAAAAATGGTTCTTTATCACTGCTAATGTTTTGTCATTAAAAGTCACTGATGCTAGTCATAGAAATTCTAGCAAAAAAAAAAATAGCTATTCCCCAATAGGTAGAATGGTCAAAGTATAGAACAAACAGTTCTCAAAAGAGAAATCTCCAAATTTTAACAATCATATTAAAGAATGCTCCAGATCACTAGTCATAAGAGAAATGTGAATCATGACAATCCAGAGGTTTTACCTCCCACTCAACGAGTTGGCAAAAA
Source organism: Sminthopsis crassicaudata (assembly GCF_048593235.1). NCBI lineage: Eukaryota > Metazoa > Chordata > Mammalia > Dasyuromorphia > Dasyuridae > Sminthopsis > Sminthopsis crassicaudata. The sequence goes on from NC_133617.1 coordinate 419,440,387, forward strand.
TGACAAAAAATTTTGGAATAGTTAATTTGGAGGGGTTTTGGGAAAATAGGCACACTGGGACATTGTTTGTGAAACTGAATTTTGGAAAGCAATTTGGAATTATGCAAAAATAGTGACTAAAATGTCTATTTCATTTGACTCAGAGGCTATAAGTAGTCCATGAAAAGAAGAAAGTAGCACTACTTTTCATGATAATAATGAATTGGTAGCAAAATAGATGTCTGTTGACTGGAGAATGGCTAAATTTGTGTTATATGGATGTAATGGAATGTTGTTTTGTTATAATAAATGACGAATATGGATGAAGACTAAGAAATATGGAAAGAGCTATATGAACAGATAAAGAATGAAATAAAGAACTAAGAAAACAATATGTACAATAATTGCAACAATAAAAATGGATAGATACACATACACAAAGTAAATGCTGCAAAATTACAAAGAACAAGTATGGCTTCAAAGAAGAGGAATGAAAAGGTACTTCTCAACCACTCTGCTGAGATGGGTATGGTACTTAGCACATATTTTCAGATTTTCATTCAGTTGTGCTGATTTTCTTTTTTTTTAAGTTTTAAAAATATTTATTACATGGGATGGCTCTGAGTGGGAGGAGGAAAAACGGTGGTGATGTAAAAGTGAAAGGGCATCAATACTTTTTTTAAAAGCTGGCAAATCCATTTCATTTTACGTGTATTTGTTGTCCTTTCATTTTCAGCTGCAAATGTCTTTGGGATGACCTAATGAATTGAATATTATGACAGCCTTTGACAGCCTTAATTTCTCCTCAAATGCTTTTTTTATTTTTTTGGGAGTGATATTGCTTATGGTCTTCTATCCTCCTATGTAATGTTTTGAAAATGAGGTTGTGCTCTGAACTTGTCACTCTTGGTTGCCTTTTCCTTCTCATTGAACAAAATATTGTATAATTCCCAGCTAATAAGGCTTTTAGATTCCTCTCTGAGTCCTCATTGTGGTGATTTTTTTCCTTGATTAAGTAAGCTTTGCCAAAAATGGTATTCAGTAGATCTAATTCAGTAGATTCTTTGTTTTTGTTCCTTTAACATTTTATTTTTGTAGTCAACAGTTTAAACAATCAAATTAGACTTATTTAAAACACATAAAGTTGGAGGGGATGTTGTTCTTTTCATCTTTCTTCCTTTAGTAGTGTTTTTGACTTTTGTTGATTTGATAGCAAACTGACATATGATTCACAATTAACCATGATTGAGTTTTTTTTAAACATTCATCACATATTGCCTGCATTATAGTAGTTGTAATGTTGGTATTGACTGAGAAATTTTCATTATGACAAAAAGTTACTATATTTTCTATAACACCTTAAAGGAATTTGTATATTATTAATCACAGAAGTTTCTGTGCATGTTAGGAAAATAATACATATGTGGGAGATGTAATTTATTCAGTTTTTAAAAGGAATATTTGCTTACTTTTTCTGAGTCACGCTGAATATTTTGTTGGTTCTAAATAAAGATTAAAATAACATCTTAAGAGCATATGGCATTGCAGCTCTCTTACAGTAACTATGTAGAAATCCAACAACTTTATCCTCTGTCCCTGGTCCTTGACCTACATGTTGGCAATCCTTGATAGGATTAAAATCATCATTTATTATTTAGTTTGATAATTATTGTTGATTATATTTAGCACCCAACAAATTCCTTTTTGAAGAAAGTATAGCATGGTAAATTGTTGCAGCAGCCTACTACTTGATCTCCCTGCCTCAAATCTTTCATCATCCTGGTTCATCCTACCCAATTCTGCCAAAGTAAATTTCCTTAAGCACACACCTGACCATGTTTCACTCCCTTATTTCATCAACTCTAGTGACATCATTGTTAGGAGAAAATATCAACTCCTCTGTTTAGATATTAAAGCCCTACACAACTTGGCCCTGACCTATCTTTTCTGCCTCATTGGACATTATTCCTTCTTCTGTACTATGTGATTCAGGCAAATTGATTTTTTTCTACATTCCTCATTCATGACATTCCATCTTTTATTGCTGTGCTCTTGCATTGACCACCTCTCATTCCTGTGGTGCATGCCTTCTTTACTTCTTTTCCAACTCTGCTCAAGCACTTATTTCCTTCCCCCCCCCCCCTTGACAATTGGGGTTAAGTGACTTGTCCAGGGTCACATGGCCAGGAAGTGTTAAGTGTCTGAAGCAAGATTTGAACTCAGGTCGTCTTGACTCCAGGGAAAATGCTCTATCCACTACATCATCTCACTGTCTTCAAACATCCGTTTCTACATGAAGTCTTTCTTTGCTTTTTTTTTTTTTTTTTTGAGAAGCAATTGGGTTATATAACTCGCCCAGGGTGACACAGCTAGTAAGTGTTAATGTCTGAGGCCAGATTTGAATTTAGGTCCTCCTGACTCCAGTTCCCTATCCACTGCAACATCTAACTGCCCCTGCATGAAGTCTTCCTTGATTCCTTCCTCACTCTAGCTCTTCTACCCTTCCTTCCAAACTACTTTGTATTTATTCACTTGTATTTTCATGTATGTATGTGTATATACACACATACACACTTGGCTTCTTCATTAGAAAGTTAGTGCCTTGAGATTAGAGATTACCTACTTGTCATTGTCAACTGAGATAATGCCTGCGAAAGAACCTCATAGCAATAACTTGCCATATAAATAATGTATATCATTAAGTTATTTTTATTGTACTCAAATTGTTCTGCATTTATTTCATGGAGAGGTGCTTGAATATGCTGTAAGTCACTAAAGAGAGATTAAATTCTCCAAAACAATTGGTAAGGTTCTGGGAATGAAGTTAGTATTTAATGAGTGCTATATATCTAAATGAATATGTTGGGTAGAATGAGAGGAAAAAAGTATTAGAACCTAGAGTTAGAGTCCTAGGTTCAGATACTGTTTCAAGCATTAGCTCCAAGACTTAACTCAGGTAATTTACTTAATTTATGAACTTCAGCTTCCTGATCTGAAAAGCAGTGACGATATATCTGTTAAAGAACCTATGACACAGGTTTTGAAATTCAAGTGAGATGATATGGTTAAAACCAAAGCACCATAGAAATGTCATTTGTTTGCTTCTTTTAAAAAATTCAGTTCTCTCCCTCATTCTCCTCTCCTATTGAGAAGGCAAGAAAAATACAACCCATTCTAAATATATAGACACGCAAAATAAATTTCTTCATTAACCATGTTTCAAAAAAAGGAACTAAATTACTAAAATAGTAATTTATACTCTTCAAGTCTATCAGTTCTCTCCCTGGTGATGATGCTATTCCATATTTCATCATGAGTCCTGTGGAATTGTGATTGATCATGGGATTTATCAGTATTATTAAATTTTTCTTAAATTTTCTTAAAAAAGTTTTTCAAAGTTGGTTATTTTACAATACTGCTTTTACTATATAAATTGTTCTCTTGGTTCTGCCCACTTAGCATTAGTTCATACAAGTCTTCCCAGGTTTTTTTTTTTTTTTTTAAATCATCCCTTTCATCATTTCTTAGAGGACAATAGCATTCCATTGCATTCATATATCATAACTTGTTTCAATTAATAAGTATCCCTTTAGTTTCCAATTCTTTACTACCACAAAAGGAGCTCCTGTAAATATTTCTATGGGTCCTTTTTTTAAAAATTAATTTTATAATTACAATCCTTCTTGACAGTACATATGCATGAGTAATTTTTTTTTTTTTTTACAACATTATCCCTTGTATTCATTTTTCCAAATTTTCCCCTCCCTCCCTCCACCCCCTCCCCCAGATGACAGGCAATCCCATACATATCAAATGTGCTATGGTATAATCTAGATACAGTACATATGTGCAAAACCAAACTTCCTGTTGTATGGTGAGAATTGGATTCCTAAGGTATAAGTAACCTGGGTAGAAAGACAATAGTGCAAACAGTTTACATTCAATTCCCAGTGTTCCTTTGTTAGGTTCTTACTAAGTGCTAAGTCGGTACTTAACAATTCTCTAGTTCCGGCCTTTCCTGGTAGTTTGACTTGTGAATTCCTAAGGAAGAGCTTGCATTCTTGGGAGGAGCAAGCTCATTGGTTGAAGTGGTTCTTCCCAGAAGTCCTTGCATTATCCCATGCCCATTCTCTGGGAGGATAAAAGAGGACAGCACTCCAGAAATAAGAGAAGTCTCTGCACTACATCAGGCTTGACGGGGCTCTCTGCAGGAAGGGAAGTCACTTCTCTGGACCAGAGTTAACAGCAACTGCCTGGAGACAACAGTTCTCTACAGGAAGAAGAATCTGTCTGAGAGATTTGAGTTAACACAGAAGATCTCCTTCTAGAGAGCGATCAGCAGCTTCTGGAGACAACAGTACGCTACATTCCTTCTCTGGGTGTAGCTGTTTCTGTCCATCATTGATCAACTGGAACTGAATTAGATCTTTATGTTGAAGATATCCACTTCCATCAGAATACATCTTCATACAGTATCTTTGTTGAAGTGTATAGTGATCTCCTGGTTCTGCTCATTTCACTCAGCATCAGTTGATGTAAGTCTCTCCAAGCCTCTCTGTATTCCTCCTGCTGGTCATTTCTTACAGAGCAATAATATTCCATAACATTCATATACCATAATTTACCCAACCATTCTCCAATTGATGGACATCCATTCATTTTCCAGTTTCTAGCCACTACAAAAAGGGCTGTCACAAACATTTTGGCACATGCAGGTCTATGGGTCCTTTTCCTATTCCTTTGATTCCTTTGGGGTATAGTCCTAGTAGTAATGTTACCGAGTATAGTATAGTTTAATAGTTCTTTGGTGGGTATAGTTCCAAATTCCTTTCCAAGACAGTTAAACTATTTCACAGCTCTACCAATAGTGCATTAGTGTATCTATTTTCCCATAACCTCTCCAGTCTTTATCATTTTCCTTTTTAAAATATTTTATCCAATCTAATGGGTATGAAGTAATACTGCCTAATTGTTTTAATGAGCATTTCTGTAATTATTAGTGAGAGGATTTTTTCATATTCCTTACATATCTTAGAAATGAAATCTTTATCAGAGAAATGTACTACAAAAGATTTTTTTCCTCAGTTTTCTTCTTTTCTTCTGCATTGGCTTTCTTTTGCAAAACCTTTTAAATTTTGCATAATCAAAATTATCCATTTTATATCTTGGGAATCTTTCTATCTCTTGTTTGGGTATCAGTATTTCCCCTATTCATAAATGTGACAGGTAATTTCTTACTTGCTACACTAATTTGCTTTTGATACCAACCTGCATCCATTTGGACTTATTTTGGTATATGGTATGAGAGCTTGGTCTGCACCTAATTTCTACCATATTCCTCTCTATTTTTGTCCACAGTTTTGTAAAATAATAAAATTTTGCCCAAAGAGCTAGGATATTTGGGTTTATCAAATAGTAGGTTTGTGCTCATTTGCTTTCTATATCTTCTTGTTGTTCAGTTGTTTCTATCACATCTGACTCTTCATGACTCCATTTGGGGTTTCCTTGGCATTTTCCCAAGTTACAGGAGTTGTCATTTTCATCTCCAATTTATTTTACAGATGAGAAAACTGAGGCAAACAGCGTTAAGTGAATTGCCCAGGGTCACAAAGCTAACAAGTATCTGAGTCCAGATTTGAAGTCAGAAAAATGAGCCTTTCTGACTTAAAGCCAGGTACCATCCAACTGCCAAATTCTGTTCAACTTCTGTTTGTTACGCACTACCAAATTGTTTTGATGATTACAGCTTTGTAGTATAGTTTGAGTTCTGGTACTGCTGATCTCATTTTTTTTAAATTCTTTTGCTGTTTTTGACTTTTTGCTCTACCAGATGAATTTTGTTTTGCATTTTCTAGTGCTATAAAGTAATTCTTTGGAATTTAACTGAATAAGTAAATTAATTTGGATAGTATTTTAAATTTTATTAGTTCAACAACCTATGAACAATTAGTATTGCTCCAATTCTTTAGATCTGTATTTGTGTAAAGAGTTCTTTTGTGGTTGTGTTTCATGTGTTCCTGTGTGAGTCTTAGCAAGTATATTCCCAAATATTTTGTACTATATGTAATTATTTTAAATCAAATTTTTGTTTATATCTGTCCTGCTAGGTTCTTTCAAGTGTTAGGTTGTTTTTTGGGAGGTGGGTGAGGTTGTGGCTTTTTAAAAATATGACGATTTGTATGGGTTTATTTTCTATTCTTCAACATTGCTAAAATTCATTATTTTGATTAAACTTTTTAATTGACTAGAATTCTCTACTATCACAGATAAACTACTATAGCATCTGCAAAGAGTGGTAACTCTAGTAACAAGCAAGACAATAGAAATGACATATGTCTTATTCTGTTCCCATATAATTTTTATTTCTTTAGTTAGATTTCTCTATTTTAAAAGTTTTTCATTCCAAAAGCTTAGAGATTAAGTATTTGGTAGGGTGGTACCTATTTAAAATGTTATTTTTTTAAATGAGAATTTCAGTGAATGAGTTCAGTGAGTTTTCATGAATAAACAGAGTTGAGAAAGAAGTTACTAAGAGTTGTTTCTGTGTCAAAGTTATGCTTGAGTGAACTATTTTTAATGAAAACACTTTGAGGTAAAATACATTTTTAGCAAAGGTACTTTGCATGATCATTTTCCCTTCTCTACCTAAGCTTTCCTGTTTTATAAGAAAAGACCTTAAGTCTAAAAGGTATTGTTCCAAGATGTTCTGTAGGGGGTAATCACAGGAAATTCTTTAACACTAAATTAGTCTCCATCAACAACACAGGGTCCCCTAATTCACTGTTGCTGGAACATTTTGGAGAGTAATCTGGAATTATGCCCAAAGAGTTATTAAATTGCCTTTATCCTTTGACCTAGAAATACTGCTACTAGGTCTACTTCACAGGATGGTTAGGGAAAAGGGAAAAAACCCTATATATTCTAAAATATTTATAGTAGCTCTCTTTGTGGCAAAGAACTGGATGTTGCAGGGGTGCCTGTCAAGTGGGGAATAGCTGAACTAATTGTGACATATGATCATGATGGAGTACTACTATGCAATAAAAAATGATGAGCTTGATGATCTTAGAAAAATATGCTTGCACACAATAATGAAAAACAAAATAAGCAGAACCAAGAGAACATAATATTCAGTAATAATATTTTTTTTAAGAAGAACTTTGAGCAACGGTAGTTATTTTGACTAGTATAAATGCCTAAATTAGTTAACAAAGGACCTGTGAAAGAAGTTGCTATCTATATTCAGAGAAAGAACTAATGAATAGATGTATAAAATGTTTTTACATGTATATATTTATGCATATACACATATACATATTTTCGTCTGATGGTAGCCTCTGTAATGTGCTGTTGTCATATGTAAAGTTCTGTTGTCTCCAGAGACTGCCAATTGTTCTCTGGGAGGAGATCTGCTGTGTCAACTCAAATCTCTTGGACAGATTCTTCTTCCTATAGAGAGTCCTTGTCTCCAGACAGTTACTGCCAACTCTGGTCCAGAGTAGTGACGTCTTCCTCCAGAGAGCCGCCTCAAGTCTGGTCTAGACAAGACTCTCTATCTCTTGAGTGCCACCCTCTTTTATCCTCCCAGCGAATGGGTGTGGGATAACGCAAGGGCTTCTGGGAAAAATTACTTCAACCAATGAACTTGCTCCTCCTAAGCATGCAAGCTCCTCCCCAGGAATTCACAAGTAAAACTCCCAGTAGAGGCCAGAACTAGAGAATTGTCAAGTACCCACTTAGCACTTAGTAAGAACCTAATATCTCATTATCTCATTAGCACTTAGTAAGAACCTAACAGTAGCCCATCTCTACTATGGAGGGTGTGGTTGGGAAGGGGAAAAAATTACATGATAATTTTATTATATATTTAAAAGGAATATCAAATATAGTAATTTTGTAGTTTTCATGTGTAATCATCTTTTTCTATTCTACTATGTTATGGAAATACGTATTTGTTAAGTTCAAATTGAAATAAATTCAAAACAAAACACAAGATCCTCAGATTTAGCAGATTCTATTCACTTCCCCTGATTATACCATTGAGCTGGTGCTATCTCATGAAAGATTTTTAAGACTTTGAAATTCTCCTGAGCATTGACATAAGAATTTACAGGAATCTTTTATTCTAGAGTATGACCTAGCACATTACTTCCATTTTATTACTTAGTATACTATTGTTTTGGAAAGTCATCTATCACTATGAATGTTTAAGTAGTTGACTATATGGAAGAGTTTGTCCTGTGAAGGCTGGAGTCAGTATATCAGCTAGTAAAGCCTTGCAGTCTTGGGGGATTAGAACTAGTAGCAATTATTTGTGAGAGGAGATTGTAACCCAAGTACTGAAGATTATTTTGTTTTTTATATTGCCATCTTTGCTTCTATAATTCCATGCATTCTTTCTTTTTTGATATTTTTATCTATAAAAACTTTGTGAGAGGGAGTGGGTGTGGGAAGCTAAGTACCTGGATCCTGGGTTGCAGTCATGTTTAAAATTTCATTAATATTTGAGATTCTTATCCCCATTTACTAAATAGCAAAAGTGACTCCATCCAGAATTATTAAATTACATAATAGTCTCTAGCAAAAATTAATTGAACTCCAGACCTCTTAGGAGTTTTCTTTAGCAGTTTTTTACTATTTCGAATAAAATAATGTTTCAAACTAGGTGGCTGGAATTTTCAAGAAAGACAAGTGATTATTAAAATTTTGACAATTAAAATTGACAATTAAAATAGAACTGGTCCTAGAGTTAGGAAGAACTGAATTCAGTTGCAACCTTATATATGCACTAGCTATATGGTCCTAGGCAAATCACTTAATCTCTGTTTTCCTCATTTTCTTCATCTGCAAAATGGAGATAATAACAGCACTTACCTCCCAGATTATTGTAAAAATTAAATGAAATGACAATTGCAAGTGCTTTGCACAGTGTTTGGCACATAGTAGGTACTATATAAATGTTAACTTTTGTAATGATGGTGATTTATAAATGATTAATAGTTGGTGTCTATATTTAAATTTTCTTTTGCTTTTAAGCTTCAGGTTTCAGATACTTATGTTTGGCTCAAGAAAAGGTAGCTGCAGCCATTTTAACATCTCTTCACAGGCCTGTAGATGCATTAAGATTCAGTACTCCTGTACCCCTAAATTAAGGGGAATAGAAGAGATCGAAGAAATCAGAGACAGCCAGACATGTAAAAGAATCACTAGTGATTAGGTGCGTCTGTTGACTGTCATTGTTTTTTTTTTTTTTTTTTTTTCTGAGGCTGGGGTTAAGTGACTTGCCCAGGGTCACACAGCTAGGAAGTGTTAAGTGTCTGAGACCAGATTTGAACTCTGGTCCTCCTGAATTCAAGGCTGTTGATCTATCTACTGTGCCACCTAGCTGCCCCAACTGTTATTGTTAAATGTAAATATTGATTTTTCTTTTAATTCAACCTACCTATGAGGCTATTGAGAATAAATTGTGTTCTCCCTAAAGAAGTGTCCATTGGCAATAGAATATTATTTCAAAGTAAGCCTTCCCCATTCCACCTCCATTTTCTCCTTCTTGAAGCATTTTGGTTTTGCAACTTCTCAGTAGTAAGAGATATCTTCAGCATCATGAGACAGAATGCCTCTTATTGAGTCCAATCATTCTGTAATGCCAGAGAAACTGAGGCAAGATATAGATTAGAGAATTTTTAATATTTTATTAGAGGAAGAGATTGGACTGGGGACAAAGCAGGATCTATGTTGACCCCAGTCATCTGGATTGGACTATTGTCTGAAAGTATCTAGCAAGGAAGGAGGAATTCCACAGATTCTTATAGGGCTCTAGCGATAAGGAAATAAAGGCAAGGGGGGAGGGCAATAAGAGCACTGGTGAGCGGGAACTTTCAGGAACAAACCATAAATTCGGTTCTGACAGGTTGGGGGTGAAAAAGGAATCATAAATTCTGATAAGTTGGGAGTTTAGGAGACATTAAGTCTGAGATGGAAGATATCTGAGATAAGCCATCTGGAGGTTTATGACTCTATGGAATGCTAGTGGTCAGGGCTCCTAAACCTAATGATTTCAGTCACTAGGGAGACTGAGGCAGAACAATTCAGGGAAGCTGAAACAGAAAAATTCAAGGAAACTGAGGCAGAACAATTCAGGGAAGCGGAGGCAGAGAAACTGAGATATAACACATTCCTTGCATTCTTCATCTGCCTTCATGTGGAAAACTATGTCATAGGCCCACTGTGAATCTTTTTTTTATTTACTTGAGTCTTCCATCATCTTGCATACTTGCTGACATTTTTCCTGGCTTTGACTCTGAATTCAAATCAAGAAGCATTTGTTAAATACCTTTTCTGTTTTAGGCATTGTACTAAATCCCAGTGATAATAATAAAGGCCAAAAAAAACCCCAGTCCCAGCTCTCAAGGAGCTCATGGTCAAATGAAGCAGACAGTATCCAATTATGTATAAACAAAATGGACTGGATAAATTAGAGATAATCAAATTAAAAATAAAAATGAAGGCACCAACAGTAAAGGGAATTGAGTCAGATTAATATGAACTTTGCTTAAGTTAATTTTTGAATTGTCACTAGATATGACCTTGTTCCCCATAGCCATGCTTCTGCTCTGATAAAAAAATTTTCAAGTAATTTCATCCTTCCTTTTGTTGTCAAATTTCTTTAATGAACAATCTAAGAATGAAGAAAGCAGAAAAAAGAGAATAATATATGCAGTAACTTCAGTTGTATAAAAGAAGAGTAAAATAGCAACAAAACTCAGAAAGTCAAATCTAAAATGATATTAATATAGTGATGATAAAATGATATTGATATAGTGATGGAAATGGGAGGAAAGATATGATTAACACTGTTATCCTCCTGATGAGGATTACATGGAGGCAAATACTGGCATGTAGCTGTTGAGTATTGAACACAGCAGGAATAGAGATATTAATCAATGTACCATATTGCAATCTGGAATGAAGAGACCTTTTCCTCTGAACTGAGGGAACTGAGCATACCATAAATCTAAGCAGCAGATCTTCAAATAGGAGGAAGCTGCAATCAATCACTATAGGCACACTCCAAAGAAGTATCTCTGTGTGCAGGGTATACAAAACATACTATTGTTTTTTGTCTTACGTGGGTAACAGCCATTATCAGTGATACAGTAACTTTCAGGATCAATCCTGAATTCTGATCATCCTAAAATTTTTGTAGACATTAGGTGATTATTGACCAGGTATGGGTCAAATAGTCTGGGATCTTGGTTCATTTGCTGATTCTTTTTATCCTTCAGTAATAGATTTCCCTTCTAATTTTAGAAACTATGGAAGTATGGACCATTAAGTCTAAATACCTCATTTTACAGATAAAGATAATGAGACTCCACTAGGTTAAGGCTTGCCTTAGGCCACAAAGGCAGAAAGTGGAAAGCTCAGGTTTCAGTCTCGGATCCTCTCATCCAAATCTAAACACTGTTTATGCTATACTACTGTGCTTCTTCTCCAGACCCCAACATATATTGAATTTGCATTTTCTGTTGCTAACTTCCTTACTATCTCAGAAGAGATTTCTTTCTTTTTTAAATCCTCCATCTGTGCTCTTTATACTTCTCTTAAGCACTATGTTATGAATATTCATCCATTCCCTCTTCAATAATGTTAATTTCATACAATTTTAGAATTTTAGAGCCAATAGAGACCTTAAAGATAACATGCTTTCCTTGTTTTCAAACAAGTACAAAATTGTTTGAAAATGACATCATTTGACCTTACCTGCTTTATTTTTTATTTTATTATTAATATTTTATTTTTCCAAATTCATGCAAGGATAGTTTTTAGCATTTACCTTTGCAAAATTTTGTGTTCCAAATTTTTCTCTCTTCTTCCTCCCCTCCCTAAATCAGCAAACAATCTGAAATAGGTTAAACATGTGCAATTCTTCTAAACATATTTTCCTATTTTTCATGCTGTGTAAGAAAAATCAGATCAAAAGGGGGGGAAAAAAACACCAAGCAAACAAACAATAACAAAAAAGGTGAAAATACTATGCTTTGATCCACAGTCAGGCTCCATAGTTCTCTATTTGGATACAGATGATACTTTCCATAGCAAGTCTATTGGAATTGCCTTGAATCATCTTATTGCAAAGAGTCAAGTCTATCACAGTTGATCATCACATAATCTTGCTGTCACTGTGTAAAATATTCTTTTTATTCTGCTCACTTCACTTAGCATTGTTGTACCACAGTTCTCTTTTATTGTTCTGACTCAGTTTCCCTAATTGTTCTGCCTAAATTTCCCTAATTGGTCCTGACTCAGTTTCCTCAATTGTTCTGCATCAATCCCCTTAGTTGCTTCATCTCCTCAGCTCTGGTTCATTAAGACTGGTATAAGTTAGAGTTTATAAATTGTCAATGTGTAAACTCAAAAAGGGGGAGTTCAAGCTTTCTGTCTCTAGCTAGACACTTTCTTACCTCCCAGTTAGTAAGAATTTATGGTCCTACCCCCCAACCTGTCAGAACTGGATTAATGGTTCCTGCCTGGAGATTTTCACTCACCAGAGTTTGGACTCCACCTCCCTGCCTTTGTTTAGCTATTGTGTATAAATGTCATGGAGAATTCACATTGGCAGCTGGATTCTTGGAGATAATAGTCTCATTCAGTCCTGGGACCAAACCATGGATCCATTTGGTCCTAGTAAATCTCTCCCTTTCAAATAAATTATTAAAAACTCTCTAGTCTCTATCTTGTCTCAGATTCTCCAGCAGTACATTTTGAGGTCTCACCAAGATATTAGAAAATGAGAGCAGGAGTAGAGATTAGAGACCTTTGGGTCTTTGCCTTGGGCCTTGGGGTGGCCGGAGATCTGGGTTCTTGGCCTGGAGAGGCTGACTCTCTGGATATTTTTCCAAAGTCTCTGGAAAAGAGAGCAGTTTTCTGACCAGCAGGAGGAATACAGAGAAGCTTGGAGAGACTTACATCAACTGATGCTGAGTGAAATGAATAGAACCAGAAGATCTCTATACACTTCAGTGCTGTATGAAGATGTATTCTGATGGAAGTGGATATCTTCAACATAAAGAAGATCCAACTCACTTCCAGTTGATCAATGATGGACAGAAATAACTACACCCAGAGAAGGAACTGGAAAGTGAATGTAAATTGTTAGCACTACTGTCTATCTACCCAGGTTACTTATACCTTCGGAATCTAATACTTAATGTGCAACAAGAAAATGGTATTTACACACATATATTGTATCTAGGTTATATTGTAACACATGTAAAATGTATGGGATTGCCTGTCATCGGGGGGAGAGAGTGGAGGGAGGGGGGGGGATAAGTTGGAAAAATGAATACAAGGGATAATATTATAAAAAAAATTACTCATGCATATATACTGTGGAAAAAAATTCTAAATAAAAAAAAAAAGAAAGAAAAAAAAAAAAAGAGAGAGCAGTTTTCAGCCACAACCATGTCTGATGCCTTGATAGTGGACACTCCATTTTGGCCATGGGAGAGTAAGTCTGGTGTCTTATGATACAATCTGATCTCTGTTCTTTCTGTGCTAGCATTGGATTCTTAGAATTACAGGACACATGATGGGTGTTAAATTCTGAGAGTAGTGTCCATTGGATGCAGTGTAGCACTCTGGGTTTCTTCTAAGACACATCCGGTTCTTTGTGTTAGTTGGCACAACACATCATGTAAGTCCAGGATTTTTAAAAATCAACCTGTTCATCATGTCATATAAACAATAATATTCCATTCCATCTATATACTATAATTTATTTGACAATTCCTCAATTGATAGGCAGCCACTTAAAGTTTCTTGCCACTACCAAAAAAAAGGCTGTTGTGAACATTTTTCATGTGGCTTACCTGTTTTATAGGATCACAATGTGAGTGAAAGGGACCTCAATTTAGTCTAATTACATCTTTGTTTATAAATAAGGAAACTGGAGACTCAAGGAAGTTAAGTAACTTACCCATAAAATGTTTTATATAGTTTATAAATTCATATCCAATCTTATTTCCTGTTTCTAGATTGAAAGCCCCTCAAAGGCTTAAAGAAAGGCTTTTTTAAAGAAAATAGTATTTTACTTTTGATTGTTCACTGTTCAGAGGCAATATATAGTAGATGATTAATGTCTGTCAAGTAAAGTCTTTCTTTTTGTTTATTATGTAAAAAACATTGAGCCTTGAATAAGGCAAGATCTTTTAAGCACTTGTGAAATGTGTGGTATCTTGGATTAGACTAGATGACCACCTTGCTTTGGATCTCACATTTATCTACCCCAAGTTATTCCTACTTTGTGGGTCACAATCTACTCCAAGTCATAACTTATGAGCCTCTACCAGTATGATGAAATTTTCTAGTAATGCCGAGGAATCTAATAATGAGGTAATTTGTTTTAATACCTCAAATCTGTTCACATTTTCTGATCATGTCATCATGCTACTTTCTCCAAATCTATTTCCTACTAGGCAAACTTTCTAAACCCTGCTGAGTTTTCATTTCCTCATCAATAAAATGAAGTAGAATGGCCCATACACCCACAGTTCCTAAAATAATTAGGAAGGAAATGTGCTTTTTCTGCAGAGTAACAGAAATCAGGCATTAAACCAGCATTCCAGACCATCTAGACTTTCAGTGCTCTTTGCTGATCTTTTCTAGGTTTTGCATCTCAGCTGGCCCTTGCCCAGCATCCCTTTGCAGGGAGAGCTTTCTTCCTTGGCCCTCCTCAGTTGGGCTGCATCAGAGTTGGCCGAAATCACCCATGTTCTTTGATTCTTTTAAAGGAGGTGGCCAGTACCGACTAAAAGTCTCTGGGTGCTGGTGTCCTTAGCACTCTTAGATGCTGGCATGCTTCTCTGAGTAGGCAGGTACGCTTTCTTGTCTGCTTCCTCAAATAAAAGAGTGAGTAATTCTATGGTGAGGACAGTTCTCTTCTCCACAAGTAGAAAGGACTGCGCTCTCTAGAGAAGACTGACAAGGCTGATGACATTTGTCCTCCTTCCTCAGGGAAACCTCAACCTAGCTTGTGTCTCTGCACTTTCTTTATGTGTGCATTTACAGAGGTGGTAAAGTTAAGCTCTAAAGCTGCCCCATCTAGCTCAGGGCTTTTTTACACAGGGAGTGTTTTTATAAGTTGGGCAGATCACTTGATCTCAGTTATCTTGTCTGTATGATGTGGGGGGAGAGGAGTGGGATTTGATGCCTGCTGAGGTCCCTCCAGGGCCTCACCTCTGCTCCCATAGTGCTGTAACCTGCAGAGAGAGATGTGGCTTCATTCTTATGAATGTCTAAGATGTTGATGGGCCTAGAGAAATGGTAGGGAGAGAAATTCTTTCTTTATTAATAGATGTGAAATAATAGTAGAAAGAAAACTAGATCTGAACTCAAGGAGACTGTACTTTGATTCCAGTTTTGTCAGTTTTGTACTGCCACTCTTAGTATTGTTAGGAGAATAAAACGAGAGCATAAATATAGAAGTGTTCTGAAAATTATAAAATATATAAACGTCAGATGGTGGTGGGTTTTTTGGGGGGGTTGTATTCATATGTATATGTATATGTATTTTTTGTTTGAATATATGATTATATAAATCATGCACACTGGGAAACTACCAGTATGGAGACCTCCACCAATATACTGGCAATAGATTGGCATTTGTCAGTGTTGTGCTATAGTTTCCTTTTGTTGTCCTGCCTCACTTTCCCTAAATTATTCTGCCTCAATCCCCCTGGTTGCAATTACCCTTTTCCTGTTCATTAGAGCTGAGATAATTAGAGTTGTACAGATCTGGCCACTCTGACATTCCAAAAGATAAAACTCCACATGTCCTATTTCAGATACCTAATTGGCATCCTCTATCTCTAAGTTCCAGACTTTCTGTCTCTAGTTTGACTACCCCTTTTACTCCCAGTTTATTAGAATTTATGGTCCTACCCCCAACTTGTCAGAACCAAATTGATTGGTCCTTGCCTGGAAATTCCCACTGTTTACCAATGCTCAGACTCTACCTTTGTCTCCCTGATCTTGGAGCCACATATATAAATCATTAGAATCTCACATTTGATGCTGAATACTTTGAGACATCAGCCCTGGGACCAAAATGGATCCTTTGGTCCCAAAAAATCTCTCCCTCTTGCCTCAGTTTTTCCAGCATTACATTTATACCTTATAGTATTAGAGAATTGCCTGGGGCATTAAGAGATTAAATGACTTTTAGGGGGACACAAACCAGTTTAGTTGCAGCAGGTCATAAATTCAGGTTTTCTGGACTTTTAAGGTTTTAATTCTCAGCACACTACCCTGTGCTGCCTTTTGTGGCATATAAAATATAAAAATTTCTGAGTTTATATTCTACCCTAAAAAATGACAACAATGTGACATCATTATTTGTCAACCTTCTGGTACTCTCTCCATTGTCTGACTGGTGGCTGAAATGAGGGCCTTAACATGTGAGGAAAGAGGCAAAAGAAGTTGCTAGAGAGGAAGTTGCTTCTCTAAAGATGCATTCCATGATAAGTTTTTAGGAACCTTCAAGGTGCATCAGTGTCACATAATGCTTTTTCCCCCTTATAATATAGATGACAAACCATGTATTAAACTATACATACACTTTGAACTTTATGTTGTACTGGGGGCTCAGTGTGGTATAGTGGGATGAATGTTAGCTCTACTCAGAGAACTTGGATTCAGATTAAACCTCTGTCTTGACTTTGGAAAAGTCATTTATCTTCTCAGTGCCTCAGTTTCCTCATGTTTGGAAGGAGGGGTTTGGATTGATTGGCCTCTGAATTCCCTTTCCATTCTGGATCCATATAACTTATGCCACATGTAAGTTAAAAGTAGGTAAGTATGTTTTTTGTTTTTTCATAGTATCTGGATTTCCTCATTAGGCCTCTTTTGTTTCTTTTCATTAGTGAGATCAGTCGCTTGGACCTGGGTCTAAGTGTAGAAGTATGGAACAAAGGCCTGATTTGGGACACAATGGTGGGCACTGTGTGGATTGCACTGAAGACCATCCGACAGTCAGATGAGGTTAGTTATTTCCTTTCTTTGGTCCTAGTAATGTTAATTCAATTCTCTTCTGCCTCTTTACTAATTGGAAGTATTAGCTCAAATATGAGAAACTGAGTACCTAGAATTCACCTAGAGCATTGTAGAGTGAATATGGAGCCAAACTAGAAAATTTTGAATAGAAATCTAAAAGGGGTTTTTGGTTAAAGAGTTTCATACTAAAGAGATGGCCTTCATGAGCTTTCTGTACCATGTCAAAATGCTAAAAAATCCTGCTGGAGTAAGCACAATTAAAACTATACTGTTCTAGTTAAAGG
Organism: Sminthopsis crassicaudata; assembly: GCF_048593235.1. Lineage (NCBI taxonomy): Eukaryota > Metazoa > Chordata > Mammalia > Dasyuromorphia > Dasyuridae > Sminthopsis > Sminthopsis crassicaudata. Next base: position 419,457,702 of record NC_133617.1, read on the forward strand.
AATTAGAGCAGAAGTTTTAAACTTTTTAATTAAAAAGAAAATTTTTTCATGGTCCGCTTTGACAGTCTGGTAGAGTTTATGACCCATCTTAGAATAATATTTTTAAATGCATAAAATAAGTGCATTTTTAAGTTCATAAAATATAAGGGATTAACAAGGAAACTGATTATATGGAAACATTTTTCAAAACACACAGCATTGAAGAAAAGTCAAGGTGAAGGACAAAGGGATGAGATAAAAGAGAAATATGGTGCTTTCATATGGAGCATATATGATTGTCAGAGATTCCTTACTAACAAGAGGGTCTAGAAGAAATAGAACTTTAAAGCTTAATCTTAGATTTATGCTCCTTTAGGAAGGCCCTGGGGAATGGTCCACCTTGGAAGCAGAAACGTTAATGAAAGATGACGAAATCTGTGGAACCAAGAACCCAACACCCCATAAAATTTTGCTAGATACAAGATTTGAATTGCCTTTTGGTAAGTATGTTTGATTATGTTTTTGACCAATCCATGTACATTTATATGTTATTTTAGAGTTTTTCTCCAGCTATTTGCATGTATGTCTTATCTCCTCAACTAGGTTATATACTCTTTGAGGGCAGTAATTCTTCCTTCTCAATGAATTGGATTTTAAAATGAATTGAGGTGTAACAGATCATGAAAACTTGCTTTTTAAGAAGTTTGGTTTGGTAGAAATATTTATCACATAGTCACTTGTATTACTTTACAGATGTCACTTATCCCATGAGCATCATTAATTTATTCTATTTAAAATATTTTAATTATTTATAGTCTTGAAATCTGCATTCACTTTCTGTTTCTGATTTTCAAGTTTTAAAGAAACTTGAGTATGCTAATAAGTACCACAGTAACCAAAAAGACTGAAAGACCAGCTGTTATTTCAGAAGCATTTAATTTTCTGAGTTGCCTAGGAGTGAGAGTTTCATCAAGAATAGCCTTTTTAGGCTCTGTGTTCCAGAGGAGGCTAAGGTTGCAACAAGGCCATAGGGACTGACCTTCAAGTTCACCTCTAAGATCATTTCCAAGATATGGGAAAATCAAGATCCTGGCTTTTGGCTCAGACAGAAATGAAACCAAAAAGAGGACAGATGTGACTGAATGGGAGAGATCTAGAAACTTATTTTTAAATGAGCTAGAAAGGAGCTCATTTTATTTGAAAATAAATGTCATGAATAACACCAGCAAGAAGATAAAATAATCACCTATTCTAAGCTAATCTGCCTCACTGAAGTCAGTTTTGGGAAGAAATTCTTCCTCTCTAATGGGTGCTCCTGCTGTAGCAGCTGCCACTGTAATTGCTTTGACCTTCCCTGCTTCCTCATACTTAAAGGAAAGGGAGCTAGACTGCAGGGGGTGTGACAGAGTAAACTTTCCATGAGTTTCCCTTTCTGAAATCATGATTTCTTCCATGGTTATCCTACTGTAAAGTAGAGGAGAAACATATCAAGTTCAAGAATAGTGCAGAAGGATAATCCCTATGCTGTCTGTGTTGAAGTTGATAATGGCTCAACAGCAGGTGATTCTGAATTATCCTATTGTGAAGCTCTTGGTGATGGAAGTTGATTATGGGCTTGTGAATATCCATCCCATCAGGTCCCTTTAACTGTTTTTAGGAGGAGAGAGGGGTCAGTGACTTTTTGGTGTTTAATTGCTTTGACTACCTTAGTGCCTCAAGTACTTTCTCTGTGGCTATCACAGCTACCACCACCCAATTCTTTTTCTGCCTTGATTAAAACCTCCACCCTATCTATTTGCCTGGGATATTTGTAAACAATTTTTTTCCACTTGATACCATCAGGTATGAGAGATCCTTGCCCAGTGTATTTTGTAACATATTCAACAAAAACCAAATATATATTGAATACTTTAGAACATATTCACTTTTTAAAGAAATTTTTAAGTTCCAAATTCTTTCTAGTCTTCAGTCCCTACTCCATCCATTGAGAAAGCAAGCAATGTAACACCTATTATACATGTAAAATCATGCAAAATATATTTACATACAGCTATCTTGCCAAAAGAAACAAGAAAATAAAGGAGGCAAAAATTAGTATGTTTTAATCTGTACTCAGAATTCGTCAATTCTCTCTCTGGAGGTTGATAGCATTTTTCATCCTAAATCCTTAGGAAACAATCTTGGATCATTATATTGATCAGAGTGGCAAATTCTTTCAAGTAGTATTAAGTGCTTTCTATGAGTAATTGTTCTACTCGTTGTAGGGTATACAGAAAGAATAAAATGACATGTTCTTGTCTTCTTGGAGCCTGTCTGCTAGAATTACTTTGGTGTTTTTTTTTCTTCTTCTTACTTTTAAAGCTTAAGATGGTGCTTGGAATGTAGTCAGTACTTAATAAATGTTTGTTGACTTGTCTTGAAGAAATATGAGTAAAACAGAAAATTTTGAATCATTATTTCCCAAGTGATTCTGTAAGACATGTAGGACAGAGTCATGGAATCACAGGATCACAGAAGCATTAGAGACTCATTTTATACACTTTTAGTAGCAGAGCTAGGACTAATACCCAAGCATCCTGATCATGCCTAAACTATACTATCTAGAGGAGCTACTTGGCAATATATTTGATCAGTAGGTGCCATTTAATACAGAATTATAGAACATTAGAGTAGAATAGACATGGGAGCTCATTTACTTCAGCTCCTTATTTTATTATATAAATAGGTAAACTGGGGCCCCAAAATTAACTTGTTTAATTAAGCTCAATCTATCGCATGTGCCTTGTACCTAGTAAACACTTAATAAATAAATGAATGTATGTATATGTGTTTAAATTGAATTACTTTTAGGACTGGTACTAGAATTCATTTCCTGGCATCTAGTTTAGAATTATTTCCATTCTAAATTACGTGCTGAAAATTGCTTAAAATTGGAGGTGAATTTAGCAGTTAGTGGCATTAATTTCACCAAATGCTTAAGAGCTCATCTCCTGGAACCCTTGATTATCCTTACTTTGTAGTGCTGTAAATAAACATGAGAAAAAAAGATCATCATGAAGATAACTGTGGCTTATGAACCTGTATCTTTTGCAGAGGTTGAAGAGGTAGGGAATTCCTACAAAGAATCCGATTAACTATTCCAAAGTTTAGAGGATACAAACAAATTCAATATATACCTCGATATGTGGTGATTTCAATTCATAGGGAGAATGACAAAAAAGTTAGAGAATATAAAGATTAAGAAATAAAGGAAGCTAAACGCTTGTGGGTTATTCAGATGCCTCATGCCTATATGATATAAATATTTCCTTCAAGAGCATAATTGGAAATTGTTGGACATTTTAAGAATCAAACTATGTTAGAAAAACAGGAATTTACTACATATGTGAAATGACTAATTTCTGACATGTGATTCATTTCTGAATCAGCTGCCAGGGTTTAGTCAGATCACTGATTGTTTAGAGGGGGCCAGCATCAGCATTAAATTAGAAGAAAAGATGAGTTAGGTGGTGTAGCAGTTAGAGTGCTACACTTGGAGGGAGGAGGACCTGAGTTTGAATTCAATCTTAGACATTTTACTAGCTGTTTGATCCTGGACAAGTCATTTAATTTGTCTTAGCTTCAATTTCCTAATATGTAAAATGGAGGTAAATAATACTAATTACCTCCTATGGTTGTTATGAAGATTAATTTTAATGATTTTTATAAAACACTTTGCAAACCATGAAGAATTAGTCATTGCGTTAATAAGAACATTATATACAATGAGAAGAGCTCTAATCTTGTCTGTTTAAGCAAGCTTATTGTTACCTCTGAAAAATAAGACATGAACAAAAGTAAAGACATTGGCTTTAAATATTTCTCTTTCTCTGAGAAGTTTATTCATTATTAAAGAATCACTAGAATAAAGACCAAATGGTCCAGAAAGTGCAAGAGCTAGCAAACATTTCTGCTCTTTAGTGAGTGGATAGGCAGTCAAAAGAAACACCAACTTAGCATACTTATTTATTTGCTTAATGTTGGGGAAGAGGATAATAGAAGATAACAAGCAGTTATCATCTTAAAAAAACATTGAAAAGAACTGGGGAATTGGGTGGAGAATAGATTTTCAGAAAATTTAGTATGAGATCCAGCTAAGCAAAGTTATGCTAATGAAATCCTTAGATTAATCCAGAAAGAGAATAATAGATAACTTTGATATGGAAGAAACTTGTCAATTTTTCTTTGGTGATTGATTTTTATCATTAAGAATAGTGGAAGCAAATTTTGATAAATAATATGAGGAATTAACATAAAAATATATAAGAACAGAGATCATTTCCAACAGATATATGGTCAAATGAAAAAAAAAAGATATCAGCAATCATATAAAGAAATACTCCAAGTCATCAATAATAAAAGAAATGAAAATTAAAGCATCTCTGAACTCCTACTTATATCTATCAGATTGGCAAAGATTACAGAAAAGAAATTTCACTTTATAGGGAAGGACAAGTACATTATCACAAGTACATCTATCACTTTTGGTAGATATGTGAATTGGCAAACCATTTGTCACTTATATCCCCAAAGTCACTAAACCATATATTAAACTATACATCAAACTCTGTTGACTAGACATATGCCACAAAGTTCCGAGGGAGAGAGGACTTCAATTCACCAAAATGTTTATTATAACACTTTCTGTTGGAATAATGACTTAGAAACAAAGTAGGCACTCATCACTCGAGGGCTGATACAGTGTTAGTGCACTGTTAAAAATGACAAAAATGACAGATTCAAAGAAACCTGAGAAGATTTGAATCAATTGATACAAAGTGAAATGATCAAAACTAGAGAACAATTTACATGACTTCAATAACATAAATAAAAACGGCTTTTCAAAACTTCAGAATGGTGATCAATGAAATTATCTATTGTGACTTGAGAAATCTGATTATTGTCCATTGCTTGACAAAGAAGTGATACATGCATTTTCATGCATATAAACATGCATTTTCAGACATGGACAATGGGTTGACATATTTTGCTTGACTCTACTTATTTGTTAGAAGGGAATGCTGCTTTGTAGGAGTGGAAAAAGAAGAAGATGGAAAAAAAGGAGAAAAGAAAATGCAACACCCTGTTAGAATAATTAGCCCATTTTAAGGTTAGGGAACAACATAATGGTCCCCAAGATGTATTTGGTTGCCTAATATTGGATTTCAGGGAATTTATTTTAAACAAATAGTTCTGAGTTCAATTATAATCACTCTAAGCTTCTAGTTAGGGAAATTCCTAATGCCAGATAGAGTTTGGGTTCTCAGTCTAAACTTACATTTATTTCTTTGTTTTTTATCCTTGGCCTCTTTGTGATTGTAGCAATATTGAATTTTGCTAATGAGACAGATGATTATCTTATAATACCTGTGTATAGACAGACATCAAGAAAGAAGTCAGGGAAAGAACTAGCCTATTTTGGGAATTTCCTTCAGAGTGGGTCCTCCTCTCTAAGACCTCTGTAGAGTCAATGATTCTCCCCAGTATCTCCCTTTACTTAAACAATTTAATCTACCTTTTGCTCCATAATTGTTCCAATCTCTTGAATCTATAAGCTTAACATCTCTTACTTCCTCTACCACTTGTCTGAGATAATTTTTCCCTTTTATGTAGATTGCTTAGGTCTCTCCCAAAAAAGCTTTGATTCAAGAAGGTGTACAGGCCCTGTTTACATTTAATTCTAATTGTTGGATTTAGTCAGAAAATTCTGTTTAATGCACTAGAGCCAAGTGGGGTAATTTCAGTCCCACCCCTACAAAAGAAAAGAATATTGATGAAATATTTTCCCCACTTAATAGTATTTTATTTTTTCCAATTACATATAAGATAGTTTTCAACATTGATTTAAAAGATTTTCAGTTCCAAAATTTTTCTCTCTTCCTTCCCTTTTCCTTTTCCAAGATAGCAAGCAATATGATATATTATACACGTACAGTAATATTAAACATATTTCCAAATTAGTTAGGTTGGAAAAGAAGAATCATAACAAAAGGGGAAAACTACAAGAAAGAAAAGACAAAAAACAAAGTGAAAATAGTATGCTTCAACCTGCATTCAGACTCCATAGTTCTTTCACTAAATGTGGAAAACATTTTTCATTGTGAATCTTTTGGAAATTGACCTGGATCATTGTGTTGCTGAGAAGATCTAAGTATATCATAGTTGATTATTGTACAGTGTTTTGCTGTTACTATATCCAGTATTAATCTGGTTCTGTTCCTTTCACTCAGCATTAATCCATGTAAATCTTTCCAGATTTTTCAGAAATCCAACTGCTCATCATTTATTAAAGCATAATAGCATTACGTTACATTCATATACAACACCTTCTTCACCCATTTCCTAACTGATGAGCATCTCCTCAATTTCCAATTTTTTGCTATCATTTTCCTTTTATGTAATATTAGCCAATCTATTACGTTTGAGGTGGTTGTTTTAATTTGCGTTTCTCTGATCAATAAAGTTTTAGAACATTTTAAAATATAACTGTAGACAGTTTTAATTTCTTTATCTGAAAACTGCTTATTCATATCTTTTGAACATTTATTAAATAATGAAATATTTTTAAAGTGAGAGGCTTTAGAGGGATACAGAGAAGCAGAACAGTTTTGTTACTATTGTGTTATTATATATTAAACCAAATAGTTGATAGCAGAAATTCATAGCTTCATACAGTCTACTTTTCTTCTCTTTGTATATATTGAAATATGTATGTTTGTTAATGTTTAAATTCATAATAAAAACAATCTTAAAAATCAGTGCTAATAGCTACTCTAATAGCTCATGGCAATATGAGTAAGTGAGGAAGGATCTCAAGAAACTTAAGTAGGAAAAGCAGTTGGATAGGAAGGAGGATTTTCACATACAGAAATATTGGTTGGAGTTAGCACAATTTTAAAGGCAACAATTGATATTTCAAGCTTTCTCAAAAAAGGGAATACAGCAAAAGATAATATTTTATAGTTGAGTTGACTATCTTTGTCATCACACATTTGAGAAGTATTAGAGAATAAAAGGATCTAGTTCTTTACTATTGGTTATTTACAAAATTTGATTTGGTCTTTCTCTTTCTTTCATATACACAATATACACATATGATGCTTGTACCTGTATACATGCATTCAGAAGGTGTTTTAAGTCTTATTGCAGTTTAAAATTATTAATACCTTAAAGTTACACTAAGACTTTGGGGGATATCTTATATGCATATCATCTATGTTCTACCCTCTAATGTGATTTCCCCAAGCTACTCTCCAAGGCCTTTTTCCCTTCCTTACACTTCTTCTCTGTGTGATCCTCTAAATTTCTCTGGGTTTTTATCATCTGTGTACATATGCTTCCAAAATCTGTATATCCAGTTGCAGTCTTTCTCCTGAATTTCATGTCTATCTTACCAACTGCCTTGTGAACACTTTCAGCAGGTTAACCTTTAAGCATTTTAAACTTTGTTGAAAAAACAAACATGTTTTCCCTCCAAACAAATCTCCAAATTTTCTCATTTCTATTTGGAGAATCACCATTTTTCCAATTACTCAAGTTTGTAGCCTTTGAATCATCCTTTGAAAAAGCCTTTTCCCTCCACCCCATATCCAGTGAAGTTTGAAAAGATGATTCTATCTCCACATTTTTAACGTGTTCCTTTTGATATATTTACCTGGACACATAATTTAGGCCTTCCTTACCTTTCACCTAGACTGCTACAATAGCCTAATTACACTTGGTCTTTACTTTTAATTTTTTTTTCCCCATTCAGAAGTAGGAAGGGAAAGGAGAAAGGAAAGAGAAAAGCTAATAGAAAGGAGACCAGAAGTAGAAAGGGAAAGAAGGTATAAGAAAAGAGGAAGGGGTTATAAAAGGGGAGGTCAGATTAAGAGAGATAGTGGTCAGAAGCAAAACATTGATGAGAAGGAAAAGGGGGGAAAAGAAAGAGAATAGTATAACTTGTGGGAAATACAGAGTTAGTCATTTTAACTGTGAATGTGAATAGGATGAACTCTCCCATAAAATAGAAGTAGATATAAACTGCATTAAAAGCCACAATCCTACAACATGTTGTTTACAAGAAACACATTTAAAACCGAGTGATACATATAAAATAAAGATAAAAAGGTGGAGCAGAATCTATTATGATTCAGCTGAAGTTAAAAAAAAAAACACAGGTGTAATAATTTATTTTCTTTCTAATCCATCCACACAGCTGCCAAAATCATCTTCTCAAAGTGTAGGTCTAACTAGGATACTTCTCTGCTTGAAGAAGCTTCATTGTCTCTCTTACTTCTAAAATAAAATACAGACTTAGCTTGTCATTTGAAACCCTTCACAATCTGCCTTCAGCTTATCTTTTAAAACTTGCTTCATACTATTTCCTTTCACATTTTCTATATTGCACAAGCTGCCTTACTTGTGGTTCTCTGACTTTGACATTCCATTGTTTGCTAGGGATTTCTGACTATGTTTTCAAAGCCTCGAGGGACTGAATGGACACTAGAGGAGAAAAGAGTAACAGAGGAATCTAGTTTACTGAAAAGTATAAGCCAAAGAATAGACCTGAACTTAATTTGGCCTCTATTACCTATACTCCTATGTTTATAGTCACTCAGTTTCCTAATCTCAGGAATTATCTTTGACTTTCCCTCTCTTTTATTCCCTACATCCATCTGGTTGCCAAATCTTGTCTGATTATTCCTCCCATACTATGTCTTGTGTCCATTGTCTTTTGTCCAGTCACATAGCTTAATCCTAGTTCATATTCTTATTGCAGGTACTTTCTAATCAATATTCCTACATCAGTCTCTTCTTTTTTTAATCTCTTAATACATCTTCCACACAGCTGCCAAATTAATAGACCTAAAATACACATATGCCTATATCTTCAGTGGTCCCTAACCTTTGGGATAAGATACAAACTCCTCAGTCTGGCATTTACTATAGCTTCCATGATGTACTTTTAAGTTTTATTCCTTATCATTCCCTTTTTTGACCTCTCCATTTTAGACAAATTGGCCTTTTACCTGTTTACCATATACAAGATTCAAACTTTTCCCTCTCTACCTCTGATCATGATATCTGGAATGTATTCTCTTCTTATTACTGCCTTAAGAAGCCCTAGATTCCTTCAAAGTTCAGGCATTACCTCTTATATTATGGCTTTTCTGACTGCCCAATGGTTAATGTTCTTTCTCTCATGAAATTACTTAGTATTTATTTAGCTGAATGTGTATTATAATCTCTCTGTAAGCTCTTTGTAGGCTGGGATTGATTTTGGTTTGGCTTTTTGTTTGTTTTTGATGTTGCTAGGACCTAGCACAGTGCCCTTCATATATGATAGTAAGTGTTTAAGAAAATTTTAAGTAGAGAAATATCAGAAAGGATATATTTGCCAAATAAATATCTTCCTAAATACAATTAATATTTTTACATTAAAAATGTTGCAGGCTTTTTAAGAAAATCTGTAAACCAGTTTTTCTATTTTAATTTAACTTACTTTAAAAATAAACATGTTAGTAAGCTCCACAGGAAATTCTACCTCACAGGGCATAGACAGATACTATGACTATGAAGGCAATGCTGTTTTACAAAAATATCACATGTTTTAACTGGCTGACCTATAAAGTTTCAAGAACTGAAAGTAATCCAAGCCAAATTTTATCAGTTATAGCTCTGGTTTCAAGTCAAAATTTAAAAGACAATTTTAACACTAGCTCAAGAACAGGATATAAAGAAGCTGGAATTGTGAACTTGAAAAAAATTTATGAACTCAATTGGCTACAATGATCAAAGGCAGTGACATATAAAATTAAGGTGACCATTGCCTAATTCCCTACAGAGGCCATTTAGGCCTGGTATTGAATACAAAGTAGTCAGCCTCCTAAACAGCACAAAATAGTTTCTTCCATTCTTGTTGGGATGACTTAGGGATTTCCTAGATTGTTTTCTTAGATGAAAAAAAGATAGAGACTGGAGAGAGTGAAATTAGATAAGGGGCAATCTCAGTAATAGGATCCTTAACTGGAAAGCAGTGTGGAGGAAAATCGCACAAAGGGACAGGATGCTTAGTGTTGGGGTTTGGTGAGAATATCATTGAGGTGAGCTCTGCCAATGATATAAGATTGCCTACTGGATGTGAACTCAAAGGAAAATAGGCAAAGGTTGAAAGAATGGACTAAATGCTTTAAAGTCAGCTAGTAACACAGTGGAGAGAGCAGTAAACCTCTCAGCATTGTGCCAAATGTACAAGTGGTACAAGTGAAAAAGAGAAGACAATTCAAATCCCCAGGGAACTTATATCCTGATAGGAGGAAAATACAGCACATTCAGAAGAGTGATGGTAAGGGAGGAATATTTTGTTTTGGGAAGTTATGGGATGGTCAGTGGAATTATGGGGGAATAGATCCAAGGGTTCTCAAACTACAGCACGTGGGCCAGATGTGGCCAGCTGAGGACGTTATCCGACCCGCCGGTTATGGCAAATGGGCTGAGGGGCGGAGACAGAGTGTGAGCTTTTGTTTTTACTATAGTCGGGCCCTCCAACAGTCTGAGGAACAGTGAACTGGCCTCTATTTTAAAAGTTTGAGGACCACTGAGACATTCTTTTAGGGGCAATGAAAGTTGAATGGATTTGGTTTAAGAACTGGCAGAAGTGATTGACTGATGGCTGAGAACTAAAGTGAAACATGTTTGGGAACTGGCCCAGATATAAGTAGATAACAAGCAATCACCAATAAGCATAGTAAGACTCCTTCTCCCGAGCATAGTTGGAGAATAGAGAATAGAAGAATAGATGTGAGCTCAGAGGAACAGAGCCAGGAAGGGAAGGAAAGGATGGCTGGGGCCCGGCCTAGATGTAGGGGAAATGAAGGACTGGAGCTCTGGAGAGAAACTGTAGCTAGATACATAGATTTAAATGTATATTGAAGTCGTGTAACTGAATGAATGAGAAATATCTTTGTAGAAAGATCTGACTGTTGTTAACATAGATTTCTTATAGGAAACAGAACCAACCCACTATGAAAAATCACAAGAATTTAAGATGAATTAGTTGGGAGTACCTTGGATAATTTAATTTTTTTATTTTATAATTTAATATTTTCTCCAGTTAAGTGGAAAAACAATTTTAAACATTCATTTAAAAAACTTATTGTTCCAGATTCTTTTCCTTCCTCCCTTCCTTTGCTACACCAACATCCCCCCCATTGAGAAAGCAAGTAATTAGATGTTATATGTGAGCAGTCATGCAAAATATTTCCATAATATTCATGTTGTGAAAGAAAACATAAACCAAAAAAAGAAAAATAAAGTAAAAAAGATATGTTTCAATGTGTACTGAGATACAATCATTTCTTTCTCCGTATATGAATAGCATGTTTTATCATAAGTCCTTCTGAGTTGTCTTGGCACTGTATTGTTGAGAATAGCAAAGTCATACATGAATTGATGCTAAATGAAATGAGCAGAACCAGGAGATCATTATACATGACAACAGCAAAATTAGATGATGATCAGTTCTGATGGACATGGCTTTTGTCAACAGTGAGATGATTCAGATCAGTTCCAATGATCTTGTGATAAAGAAAGCCATCTGCACCCAGAGAGAGGACTGTGGGAACTGAATGTGGACCACAATACAGTATTTTCACTTTGTTTTCTTTTTCATTTTTTTCCCCTTTTTGATCTGATATTTCATGTGCAGCATGATATTTGTGGAAATAGAGAGAGAGCAATTGCACATATTTAACATATAGTGGATCACTTGCCAACTGGAAGAGGGGGAAAGGGGAAGGGAGAGAAAAAAGTAGAACACAGAGTTTTGTAGAGGTGAATGTTGAAAATTATCCATGTATACATTTTGAAAATAAAAAGCTTTAATTAAAAAATAAAATTAAGTTAAAAAGAGAAAAGAGCAAAGTCATTCACAGCTGATCATCTTACAATATTGCTATTAATTTGTACACCATACATTTCACTTTGCATGAGCTCATGGAAGTCTGAAATGATTATACTTATCACTTTTTATAGCACAATAGTATTCCATCACATAATCTAATCACATATCACAGTTTGTTCAGCCATTCCCCAATTGATGGACATCCCTTCAATTTCCAATTCTTTGCCCCCAGGGGGAAAAAACCTGTTATTATAAATATTTTTGTGCATATCTGCCCTTTTCCTTTTTTGGGTTTTAAAAAAATCTCTTTTGGGATACAGATCTAGTAGTAGTATTGCTAGGTCAAAGGATATGCACAGTTTTATAGCCCTTTGGGCATAGTTCCAAATTGTTCTTTAGAATGGTTGAATCAATTCACAACTCCACCAGCAGTGCATTAATATCTCATTTCTCCCACATTCCCTCCCACATTTATTTTCCTTTTCTGTCCTGTTAGCCAACTTAATAAATATGTGATAGTACTTCAGAATTGTTTGAATTTGCATTTCTCTAATCAGTAGTAAATTAGAACATTTTTCCATATGACTATAGATAGCTATGATTACTTCATCTGAAAACTATTACTATTTTTTGATCATTTATCCAACTGAGGACTGGCTCTTATTTTTAGAAATTTGACTCAGTTCTTTATATATTTGAGAAATGAGGCCTTTATTGGAAAAACTTCCCACAGATTTTTTTTCTCCACAATTACTCTTAATAACTGTAACCCCCATTCTCCCTTTATTCTTTTGTTTTTTTCCTTTTAATCTTTACCTCCTCAAATTCTACCCCTCCCCCATTCTTTCCCCCTCCCATTATCCCCCCCCCTTTCCTTGCTACTTTCCTGTAGGATAAGATAAATTGAATGTGAATGTTATATCCTCTTTGAGCCAATTCTGAAGAGATCTAGGTTCATTCACTCTCTGTCTTCTTCCCCTCCTCTCCTCCATCGTAGAAGCTTTTACTTGTCTCTTTTGTGGCAGATAATTTATGCCATTCCACCTTACCCTTTCCCTTTCTTCCAGTACATTCTTCTCTCACCGCTTTTTTTTTTTAAGATTGTATCTCTTCATATTCAACTCATACCTATGCCCTTTGTCTATTTTTACTCTTCTAACTGCCCTAACAATAAGAAAATTTTTCTGTATTACAAGTATTATCTTCTCACATAGGAATGCAAAAGGTTCAACCATATTAAATCCGTTATGATTTCCCTTTCCTGTTTACTTTTATGCTTCTCTAGAGTTGTGTATTTATTTGGAAGTCAAACTCAGCTCTGGTCTTTTCATCAAGAATGTTTGAAAGTCCTTTATTATCCATTTTTTCTCCTGAAGGCTTATACTCAGTTTTGCTAGTTAGGTGATTCTTGGTTGTGATCCTAGCTCCTTTTATCCTCCTCAATATCATATTCCAAATCCTTCAGTCCTTTAATGTAGATGCTGCTAAATCTTGTGTTATTCTAACTGTGGTTCCACCATATTTGAATTGCTTCTTCTGACTCCTTGCAGTATTTTCTTATTCATCCTGTAGCTCTGGAGTTTGACTATAATATTCCTAGAAGTTTTCATTTTGAGATATTTTTCGGGAAGTCATTGGTGGATTCTTTTAATTTTTGTTTTACCTTTTGATTCTAGAATATCAGAGCTTTTCATTGACAATATCTTCAAAGAAGATGATTAGGCTCTTTTTTTTTTTTTTTTTTTGATCATGACTTTTAGATAGTCCAATAATTTTTAAATTACCTCTCCTGAATCTATTTTATAGGTCAGTTGTCTTTTCAATAAGATTTCACATTGTCTTCTATTTTTTTCATTCTTTTGGCTTTGTTTTATTGTTTTTTTTGCCTTTTATTTGCTCAATTTTGATTTCTAAGAAATTTTTTTTCAGTGAGATTTTGTACCTCCTTCCATTTGGCCAACTTTACTTTTAAAGGAGTTATTTTCTTCAGTGGATTTTTTTTCCATTTAGCCAATTCTACTTTTTAAGGCATTCTTCTCCTCATTAGTTTTTTGTTCTTCCTTTACTATTTGGTCTAGTCTGCTTTTTTAAGGTATTTTTTTCTTCAATATTTTTTGGTCTCCTTTATCAAGCTGTTAACTTGTTTTTCATGATTTCTGATTTTCTTACATCACTCTCATTTCTCTTCCCAATTTTTCTTCTACTTTTCTTACTTGATTTTCAAGGTTCTTTTTGAGCTCTCCGTGGCCTGAGACCAATTCATATTTTTCTTGGACACTTTCAATATAGGAGCTTTGACTTCTGAGTCTTGTTATCTTCTGAGTATGTTTTGATCTTCCTTCTCACCATAGTAGCTTTCTGTGATCAGAATCTTTTTCTATTGTTTGCTTATTTTCCCAGCCTAATATTTGAATTTTAACTCTTTGTAAGTACTTTGTACTTACAGGGTAGAGAATAAACTGTCCCAAGTTTCAGGGATTTGCACAACTGTTTTCAGAGATGTTTCTAAAGATCTGTAAGTTTTCAGTTCTCCTGAGGTGATATGATCTAAGGAGAGGTACGATATTTTCTGCCCTGGAATTGTTAGAAGGATCTCACTGTGGCTTTAAGCTCTGGGGAACATACAAGTGCTCCTCCTCCCCTTGGGACTGCCACCCAGCACTATGAACTAATCTGAGTATGGACAAAACAAGAGTCTTGCTTCAGTGTTAGCAAAGAGACCCCTGTAATCTCCTTTTGAAGTGGGCTAAAAGCTCACTGAAGCCTTTATTGTTGATTCAGTGGCTCCCAAGGCCTACTCATAGTTTTCTGAGGCTAGGATTATATGGCACAGTCTGTCCTGGATCGTGCTCCACACCAATGCAACAGACCCCTCCTGCCAACCCTCCAAGTTGTCCTTAACAGGAAAATTGCTTCATACTTTCTTCTGGAGGCTTCTGTTGCTCTAGAATTTGTTTTGAATTATTATTTCTAAGTATTTGGAGAGGTTTGAGGGAGAAAAAGGTAAGTCTCTGACTTTACTTCACTATCTTGACTCCATCTCCTTGAATTTGTTTTTGATAAAATGTAGAGCCAAAAATGTGCTAGATTTTTGCTATCCTTAATTTTACTAAGAAGTGCAGTTTCAAAACACAAATAACATTTGTATGTAGGATCTTCTGGGAATTTGTTTTCTATAACACCTTCCTTTTGTCCATCTGTCTATTCATTAATACATCACTAACATTTCTAGATATTCCCATCTTTCTTTTCCCACCCAGACTTTTCCTGTGATCAAATAACAAAACAAAGGGAGTTGAGGAATCAAGTGTTGTAGTAATGATAATAACTAACATTTATATTAACACTTTCCGTTTTGCAGGGCCTTTTACATATATTCTATCATTTGATTCTCAACAACTCTATGAAGTAGCTGCTATTATTATCTCCATTTTACAGATGAAGAAATTGAGAGTGAGAGAGGTTAAAAGATTTGTCAAGCAAAAATTGCTGGGAAAATTGGAAATTAATATGGCAGAAACTAAGCATTAATCCACACTTAACACCATACACCAAGGTCAGGTCAAAATGGATTCATGACCTAGGACTAAAGAATGAGATTATAAATAAATTAGAGGAACATAGGATAGTTTACCTGTGGAAGAGGAAGGAATTCATGACTAAAGAAGAACTAGAGATCATTATTGATCTCAATTATTGATCACAAAATAGAAAGCTTTAATTATATCAAATTGAAAAGTTTTTGTACAAACAAAATCAATGTAGATAAGATTAGAAGGAAAACAATAAACTGGGAAAACATTTTTACATTCAAAGGTTCAGATAAAGGCCTCATTTCCAAAATATATAGAGAATTGACTCTAATATATAAGAAATCAAGCCAGTTTCCAATTGATAAATGGTCAAAGATATGAACAGACAATTCTTGGATAAAGAAATTGAAATTATTTCTAGTCATATGAAAAGATGCTCCAAATCATTAATAATCAGAGAAATGCAAATTAAGACAACTCTGAGATACCACTACACACCTGTCAGATTGGCTAGAATGACAGGGAACTATGAGAAATGACTATGAACCACTACATAGAATTTCCAATCCCTCTAATTTTGTCTGCCTGCATTTTGTATTTCCTTCACAGACTAAATGTACTCTATTTCAAAGTCCGATTCTTTTTGTTCAGAAAAACAACTGTTTGGTCATGTATACATATATTGTATTTAATTTATACTCTAACATATTTAACATGTATTGGTCGACCTGCCATCTGGGGGGGGGGAGGGAAGGAGGAGAAAAATTGGAACAAATGGTTTAGCAATTGTCAATGTTGTAAAATTACCCATGCAACTATTTGGTAAATAAAAACTATTAAAAAAAAAAAAAAAAAAAAAAAGATTTGTCACGGGTCACACAGCCAGGGAGTATCTGACATTGGATTTGACCTGAGTTTTCCTGTCTCCATTTTTAGTGCTGTCCCCATTATTACCACCTGTATTAAAGGGAATGAATAAAATGTGAATCAGCCTGAAAAGTTGCAAGGGTTTGTTATTGAGCTTAGAGAATGTTTTCCCTCATGTTGAGAAGCAGTGTGTTCTAGTTGGAAGGATCAGTGTGCTCTGAATCAGAACACCTGAGTTTCCACCACTCTTGGGCAAACTTGACTCTCTAAGATTCATTTTCCTTACTTGTGAAATGTGAATGTTAATATTGGTGCTGGCTACTTTACAGGATTGTTTTAAATTCTTATCAAATGGATAATAATCCTGACACCAATTTGTAACTATGAAGCTCCACAGAAATGCCAGCTCTTACTGTTGTTACCGCTGCTGCTTTTGTTGCTCCAGAGTCAGTGATAGCAGATATCACCTAGTGTATTATTTTCAAAATGTGCTCATTTTGTTATTTCTTCTTCTCCTTTTTTTTTTTTTTTTTTGCTGAGGCAGTTGGGGTTAGGTAACTTGCCCAGGGTCACACAGCTAGGAAGTGTTAAGTGTCTGAGTTCAGATTTGAACTCAGGTCCTTCTGACCTTAGTGCTGGTGCTCTAACCATTATACCATCTAGCTACCCCTGTAATTTCTTCTTTGAGGTTGATTTTTGCCTTTTGATTGAAAGTGACCCCAGTTTAATTATTAATGGACTCCAGAGCTGATTCAATCTTTTTGGTGCATCTGTGTTTTGTCTTTGGGGTGCTAAATATGTAGGCCATGATTTTAAAAAAAGAATTATGAAAAAAATAAAAAGTTATCTATTGTTATAGATTCTGAAAAGTATAAAAACAAAATCAAAGCATTAAACTTTTTTAACCCAAGCCAACCAGTCTTGACTTTTTTTTTTTTTTTTAATTCCAAGATCTCAGCTCTCTAGGATGAGAATTTATCACTTGTTTTGGCTTCAAATGATAGACTAAACTTCTGACATGGTTTTTTTGTTTGTTTGTTTTTGTATGTGTGTGTGTATGTGTGATAGATATTCCGGAAGAAGAGGCCCGATACTGGACCCACAAACTGGAACAAATCAATGCTCTGGGGACTGACAGTGAGGTAGGGGCTATTATTTCTGTAGTCCCAAGAGGGATTGGAACACTTCTGAAGGCATACATAATGTAGCTAGAAGTCCTGGTGTTTGATCAGAAAGTAACTGAAGACTTGAGGACGTCTTGGTCTTTTGGTGGCCTGAATGTTTCTGAACAATAGGAAAAACCAGAATACTATGAATGAATGTTTTTAAATGATGGCATAAATCAAAGCTATTAGGAGATGGGGAGGCCATCAAGAGAAAAGGGCTGACCCAGAAGATTTAGAAATTATTACAGGGCGAGAAATTCAGTGAAGGAAAAGTATGGCTTCATGTCTGTCAGAGGGAAGTAGTGTGGAGAAAGCAAGTAACTGTCCAGTTATAAGAGCTGGGGAAAGTGCAGAAAAGGGGGTATAATGAAGATGGTAAGCACTGTTCCTAGCTCTCAGAAAAGGGAACTACAGAGTAGTATGTTTCTGCTATCTTTATGCAGACATTAAATGGAGTTATTAAATGCTTACTATGTGCTAGGCATTTTGATAAATGTTATGGATACAAAGAAAAAGTGAAAGCAGCTAGTTTTCATTCTAATGGGGAGTATAACATATGTATATAGTTGTATACATGATATATTCAAAGTAGATAAAAGTAACTTTAGAGGCAGCAGTAATTAAGCAGCCTGGAAAGGCATCCTGTGGAAGATGGTGCTTGCAATGAGTCTTGAGGGAGAGATTATGATGATTTTAAGGTAAGCAGGAGAGTGCTATAGGCATGGGATGAAAGTAAGTGCAAAGACTTGGAGGTGTGATGAATAGCAAATATGGCTGGCTTCTGCAGTACATGGAGCAGAGTAATGTGTTAAGACTAGAAAGACAGAAAAGGACCGGGTCATGAACACATTTAAATGCTGAGCAAAGGACTATATATTTAATCCTGGAAGACATAAGGAACCACTAGTGCTTAATGAGTGGCAAGGTAACATGAACAGATCTGTGCTTTAAGAAAATTTAATATTATTATTATTATTATTTCCTGGAAGAGCAGGAAGTACTGAACATAGGCCTCAGGTTGTAGCAGAAAAGACCTTCCCCTGGAGGGATTGTTGATATCCAAACCAATAAACAATTTATTAATATAATTTGCCATGACTAACTCTGGGCAAATCAGGACTATTTTCTTCCTTAGGGCATATGTCCTACTTGAGGTAGGATAATTAATTTGTCTTCAAGGCCTTTTCATAGTTGAGATAAAGTAGTTTTTCCAAGTACTTTCTTATAGTGTGATTTTAAAATTTAAAATGTTGACCTCTGACCATTGCTTTAGAAAGAACAAATAACTTTCCCTTTTGCAGAAATACGGGCCTAAAGATTAATTGTGTATAGTATAATCTGATCTTAACCTACTTCTCTCCCTATATTTCTCTTCCTCATTTCCAGCTACACTGGTCACCTCTCTATTTCCTGATAATCCTGTTTTTCCTCCTGATATCCTCTCTTGTCCCTTCTGTTTCTTCAGACCATACTCATTCTTCAAGATTCAGCTCAAACTCCTTTCTCATGAAACTTTCCTTGATCGTGCTTGTTTTCAGGGTTTGTTTGTTTTTCTTCCTTTCCTTGGCACTCTTAGTTTTTTTTTTGTCTGTAGTAATCTGACAATTAAATGTGAATTGCCTTGTCCCATCTATGTTTTTTGTCCTGATTTCTTAGTTGGTTCTTGTACTGTTGTTTAGCTTTTCAAAAGTTGGTTTTACCTTTCCACTGAGATCTATAAAGTTCCCTGCTGACATGGACCTTCTCTTAAACTCCTCTGGAGAAGAGTATCTAGCACAGGACTCGGTGAAAACTTATGGAATGACTGTTAGATGATAAGAGGCTGTTGGATTAGTTCCTTAGGACTAGCTGCTTGGTTAATGTTCAGTTGTTTATACATAAGACATCTGATCTCAACTCAGTTCATAAATAGCTTCTAGTTGGACAACTGGTGAATCATATAAAGTAAAATGGGTGGTCATTTGTTCTAACCATCTTGTACCTCCAGGAGGAGCCTTACAGGGCCCCTAGGAGCCCCTTTGTTTGGTGGGAAGCTATGCTGTACACACTGAGGTCCTGCTTCACTTAGAGACCTCAAGAGTAGAATCTTGTCACCAGAACTAGGAAATCTGCTTTTTTTTCTGCTATGTATACACCTTGCAGAGTGACCAGAGGAAGAGGTGGTAAGACCTAGAAAGAGATTGTGAAGGGAACATTCTGCTCTCCTGCTCTTTGGCTCAGCCTTTCCTGCTGCCTGAGGGTTCTGAGAGCCCTTGAACAGACAAAGCCAAACATTTCACCTGGGCTGTCTCACTGGGAATGTGCCACACAGGCAGAGAAGAAACCTGACATTCTGTTCTTTGCATGACATGATGTTCTCCCTAAGATGGGAAGGAGAACATTTCATGGAACATTCTATTTCAATTCAGTAATGGACTGTGCCTTAAGTGAATACTTAACCTTTTAACAAATAGCTGTGATTTCTTTTTACCTATCACATGTTGAATCTCTTACCCAGTGTGTTGTGTTTTTGTTTTTTGTTTTTTTCCTATTTCTAGTATTCTTTCCAAGAAGAAAGCCAGAAGAAGCTATTGCCTATTGCTGCCACCCAGTGTTGTAAGTGAAAAATTCTGTTTTCTTTTAAATCCTACTCTTCTACTCTTACTTTCACTTCCCTGAATCTCTGAAATGAACACTTATATTTGTTGGGAGGGTTTGGAATAAGTAGTGAACCGGTAGAAATTTCAGTTTGAATACCTGTAATTGGTATTAGTATTTCTGGGAAGACACATTATTAATCAGGAGATAATAACCCTTCAAGGAACAATTGCATCCCTTTGGACCTATGATTAAGGAAAAAACAACTGACTTCTGAAAACTTTGTTAAGTTGGAGGTCAAG
Source organism: Sminthopsis crassicaudata (assembly GCF_048593235.1). NCBI lineage: Eukaryota > Metazoa > Chordata > Mammalia > Dasyuromorphia > Dasyuridae > Sminthopsis > Sminthopsis crassicaudata. The sequence goes on from NC_133617.1 coordinate 419,478,049, forward strand.
CCAAAGCTGCCATCAGGCCCACTGTTCTTTCTCCTGCTGTACCATTGAAGAGCTGTATCTTCTTGATTTCTTGATTTTGCTGGCTCAGATTGGGTTGTAGCTAAGTCACATTCAAAGCATATTCTCTACTGGATGGTGATATAATTATAAGTAAGCTAGTTTGGATTCTTGTAAATGGTAGTAGTTTTGTGGTCATGATAATGATATGGGTGCTAGTATAGAGTTGGGTGGATGTTTTTTTTAAAGGAATACCATGAAAAGCTTCTCAAATGATTCCTTTGGCCTCGGTTGAATATTTGGTATATGCACTATTTAGGCAGTCATATTTTTTCTTTGAATGGGTGGAGGGAACTTATCCTTCTTTATCCCTTCACTGAACTCTTTCCTAGGAAGAGTTTTGCATTATTCTTTGGTAAGGACTAAAGTATCAGGATTGAAAGGGAGCTCAGATGTCATTTAGTCCTGTGACCGTGGAATAAGTCTTAGGCTGTCAATTGGTCATTTTCACCGTTTCTTTGCTAGAAGAGAATGCTTTATAGAAAGGGAATGGTAGTGAGAAATAGATGTTAAAAACAACAACAACAACAAAAAAATAAAGGCATCAATAAACCAATAAAAAAAGTTCATTTGGTTCAACCCACTACTGATTAGGATTCCCTTCTGTATAAAAGTCAGTTCGTTTCTTCTAGCATATGATAAAGAACAGCCATAATATGTCAGGCATTAAGTATGCAAAGACAATAATATTAATAATATCTGGCATTTATGTAATGCTTAAAGCATTGTTACAAACAAATTTTGCTCATCCTCTACCTATTGAGAAGGCAAGCAATGAGATACATTTTGCTTGATTTCACATGTGTGATCGATATTTCCATACTTTTGCCCAAAAAAAAAAGCCCAAGAAAAACAAAGTGAAAAAATTATGCTTTAATCTGTATTCAGATTCTCTCAATTCTTTCTCTGTAGGTGGATAGCATTTTTCATCATGAGTCCTTTGAAATTATCTTGATTCATCATAGTGCTGAGAATAGTTAAGTTATTCATAGTTAATCATCATATAGTAATTATGTTCTATGTTCATCTGGTTCTACTCACTTCACATCAGTTCATATTAATCTTTCCAGGTTTTTCCAAAGACAGTCTATTCAATTACAACAACTCTGAGGTACCACCTCACACCTCTCAGATTGGTTAAAATGACAGGAAAAGATAGTGATAAATGTTGGATAGGATGTTGGAAAACTAGGACACTGATGCATTGTTGGTGGAGTTGTGAAATGATCCAATCATTCTGGAGAACAATCTGGAATGCCCCATGTGCTTTAAAACTGTGCGTATCCTTTGACCCAGCAGTGTCATTATTAGGTCAGTATCCCAAGGAAATCATAGAGGAGGGTAAAGGACCTACATGTGAAAAATCTGTAGTGCCTCTTTTTGTGGTAGTGAAGAATTGGAAATCAAGGGCATACTCATTAATTGGGGAATGGCTGAAAAAAACCTGTGGTACATATGACGGTAATGGAGCATTATTGTTCAATTAAAAAATGATGAACAAGCTGATTATAGAAAGGCCTGGAAAGATTTACACAAATTGATGCTGAGCAAAGCAAGCAGAACAGGAATACATTGTACACAACACCACCAAGAATGTGCAGTGATCAACTATGAAAGACTTGGTTCTTCTCAGTGGTTCAGTGATTCAAAGCAATTCCAATAGACCTTGGGCAGAAAATGTCATCTACATCCAGAAAAAGAACTAAGGAGACTGAATGTAAATCAACACATGCTATGTTCACACCTTTATTCTACCTTTTTATTTCTCCCATGATTTTTTTCATTTTGCTTTGATTTTTCTCTCCCAACATGATTTATAAAACAATATGTGTTAAAAAATAAATTTAAAAAGACAGCCTGCTCAACATTTTTTTTATAGAACAATAATATTCCATTACAATCATATGTCACATATTATTCAGCCATTTCCTAACTGATGGGTATCATCTTAATTTCCACTTCTTAGCCACTACAAATAATACCTTTTCTTTTTAAAAAATCTCTTTGGAATATAGACCTTGTAGTAGATAAGGATATGTACAGTTTAATAGCCCTTTGGGCATAGTTCCAAATTGTTCTCCATAATAGTTGGATCAGTTCACAACTCCACCAACAGTGTATTAATGCCCCAATTCTCTCACATTCCCTCCAATATTTGTTATTTTCTTTTTCTGTTGTATTGGCCAATCTGAGAGGTGTGAGGTAATATCTTAGAGTTTTAATTTGAATTTCTCTAATCAATGATGATTTAGAGAAGGGCTTCTTAAACTTTTATCACTCATAACTCCTTTTTTTGTCTGAGAAATTTTTGTGGACCCTGGTTATGTAATAGATATATTAAATAAGAATACAAATCAAATGGTCACTGACAACAAATCATAACGTTGTAACCCCCCAATGGGTCATGACCCAGAGTTTTAAAATCTGGGATTTAGAACATTTTTTCATATGTTTATAGATTGCTTGGTTTCTCCCTCCGAAAACTGCCTATTCATAGCCTTTGACTATTTATCAATAGGGGAATAGCTCTTTATTTTTATAAATTTTACTCCATTTCCTATATATTTGAGAAAGGAAGTACCACATTTAAAGGACAGTGATGGACTTAACTGTGTCCAGGAGCAGAATAGCAAGAGATCTGAAAATAGTGCCATAATATTGATGTTTGGTTTTTTTAATTTTTAAAATTTGATTCTCTTTTATGGAATATTCTAGTTAAAGGAAAAGGGCATGATTTAAGATGAAAAAGGACAAGACTTGGGGTGTGTGGTCAGAGAATATAATGGTAATTTTTCAAATGTTTAATAAAAGGTTATGATCTCAAAGAAAGAACAGAATTATTTTCTCAAAGGCAGAAACAATAATAGGTAAAGTGACTTGTGATTTCTTTGGTATAGGAAATTCCTGGATGAGGAAACTCTCTTTACCAATTCTCTTCTCAGCCTATAGTCTTAGAGAGCTGTTAAGACTGAGAGGCTTTTTTAAAAAAAATCAACAAATCAAACAAAAATGTTATGTTATCAATTATCTTGATTTTAGGTGCAGGAAAGATTTGAGTTATTGCATATCTTGTAATTACCTGCTCAAGTAGAAAGGAAGTGATGAAATCTTGCAACTTTAAAATTTTAATTTAGCAGAAGGAGGAGGGAGGAGGAGGAGTTGGAGAAGGATTGAGGTGGGTTGCAGCAAGGGTGGATGATTATTTTCCTAGGAGTCTTTTACAGTGAATGTAGAGAGACAGAACTTGATACTTTGCCTAGACCAGGAAATATGATCAGAGGGATCTTTTAGAATGAGTATGTATAAGAGTATGGTCTCTATTTGTGCTTCTCCTTGAGCTGATCATTAGTTATGTCTGCTGCAAGCATAAGCTGGAGTCTTTTGCTGAGTAGAGAATTATGGTAATACTATCCTTTTCAGCTCAAAAAGAGAGAACATTAGGCCAATTCTCTGTACTGTGCTGTCTCCATGTAGTAATTACAATAACAATAACAAGCTTCTCACATTGAAAAAGTATTTTAACATTTGAAAAGCACTTTTTCCATCAGTTGTGTGAGAGTAGTAAAATATCTAGGAAGTTCAATGGGTAGAAATTACAGGAAGGCACAGTTGGCTCAGGTTAAGCAAGAATGAAATCAATTAAAGCCAATGTAATATATTGTATCTAGGTTATACTGTAACATATGTAATATGTATGGGATTGCCTGTCATCTAGGGGAGGGAGTTGAGGGAGGGGAAAATTTGGAAAAATGAATACAAGGGATAATGTTATATAAAAAAAAATTACTCATGCATATGTACTGTCAAAATTTTTTTATTAATTTTATAATTATAAAATTAATAATAATTTTTAAAAAGCCAATGTAAGTGTTTCAGAGACAAAAAATTGGTTGCCAGATCTCAATCTGGAGCCAAGGCACAGTTGGAGAACTGGAGAACAGTCATTTTTGTGATCCAGACATGAAAAGAAAGTTTCTAAGTCCACAGGGGTGAGAGAGAAGCCTAAGAAAGGTAATTTTGATTAGCAGCTAGACCCAAATAACTGATTGAGTTCTAATACTACCAATGGAAATTTATTAAGAAAAATGCTCTTGGGAATAGATTGTGAAGTACTGGCTTATACTCCCCTTACAGAGATTGTCTCAGGTGTGATGTGGTTTAAAAAGGGGGTGGAGGTCAGATGAACAATCCCAGAAATTACTTTTCCCCTTCTTCCTTTCCAGGGAAATCACTTTGGAAATAATCCTGTTTAGTTAGAACAGGTGGATATTGGATGATCTTTGTGTGTTTGTCATTGACATCAGTACTGAGGGGAGGGGTCAGTTTAAACATTGGCTTCAGTCCTTATCTGAACTTAAAAATAGTACTTTTTAATCTCACTTTCTAGATAGTCCTTCCCATCTTGTAACCATGGTGGGTGCGGTTTATAGTTTTTTCTTAATGATATCAATGATGTCAGTCAATATATTAGCTTTTGACAGTCTTATTTGCTCATCCTCATTTTTTAATGAGAGCACAAATGATATTACTTAAGGGCTAGAATAATTCTTAAAGTGGTTTTATCCAACCCTTCATTTACAGTAGAAGGAATAGTCCCTGAAAAGTTAAATAACTTGTCTATGGTGATAGAGGCAAAGCTGGGATGTTAACTCTGGTCCTCTCACTACAAATACAGGCCATTTTCCATTAAACTCAACATTCTTTCCCCTTCTGCTATTCTTAGGAACTCCTTCCAGGCATCTCCTTTAGGATTATAGGTCCTTTATGAAGACAGTAACTAATTTACAAACAGCTTTGGCGCTGTTCTATTTTAGTTTTGTTTTCCAAAAGTGATGAACATGGACAAAAATGGGTGATGCATTTGCATAATATAAGGATATGGAAATCTTCCTCTTTTTATCCTCTTATTATCTCCCTTTATTTTTGACCCCAGATCATTGATTTCTATCAAAAAAAAAAAAAAAAAAAAAAGATTTAGCCCCTGTTGTACTGCATAGTTCACTAAATTGATTCTTCCCTCATAATGTGTTTCTTATATCTACCTCCTTTTTAATTTCTAGTGTTGTTGTTCTAGTTCAGGACCACATCATTTCACATTTGAACTACACTACAATGGTCTTCCAATCCAAATCTCTGCTTCCAGTTGCTCCTACATCTAAGCCATCCTTTATGTCATCTTCAGTTTGATTGAACAAATAATTTATTGAGCATCTATTTGTACATTGTACTAAATACTGATATATTGCTTTGTTCAGAAAGTTTCAATGCCTCTTTATTATTTGTAAAATAAAGTCCAAATTCTTTACATATTCAGTATCTTCTATCATATAGATCCAATTTACCTTTCCAATCAATCTCCTGCCAATCTACTGCCCAAACTACTTTCTTGACTCAGACAAGTTTGTCCTTCCTAAATGTGCTATTCTTTTCCCCCCAGTCTGTCCTCTCTCTTTCATCATCTTTTATGATTCCTATCATTCAAAGCTAAACTCGGATTAACCTGTATGATGCATGTCTTTCCTGATTGCTTTAGCCAGCCTACATGGGTAAATCTCTGACTTCCTTCCTCTAAAACTTATTAACTATAGCACTAGTGTGGTACTTACATATTTCCTTGTTTTCTTATTTATATTTTTATTTATATATTATGTCCCAACTGGACTATAAACTCCTTGTGGTCTTCTACTATGACTTAGAATTTTTGTGCCTTCTGCTATAATATCATTTATTATATAGTTGATTGATAGAAATAAGAGCCATAACTTTATGTTGAGAAGTAAGAGGGAAAATGTTTTGTTAGTTAATGACTATTCATGTTCAAAGCAGTAATGAAAGATTGGTATAGATTGTAATGAGATCCTTCAGCTATTAGATCTCTTTATATGCTTTTTGTATTACTTGACCCAAGGCAATTTTATTTTCAGGATCAGTTTTACTGAGGAGGTTAGAAATCTAAATCTATGATTTTTAAAAAAAATTTTGGTTCTCATTCCTCTTCTGTCACCTCTTCCTTATGCTTCATTTTGCCCTCATATCATTGCCCCAAGAAAGCCAACTCCCCTCTCTCCTTTTCTTTATAGCATCAAAAAGGCTTTGATCAAGCACCTCTCTGTACTTGGTGCTTTGATCATCAGAGAGCAAAGCAAGTTAGATCTAGGAATTTGCAGTTTTTGAGCAGGCAAGCCTGTACAGTCAGACTTAAAAGGTTATATAGACGTTAAATAAATCTTGAGTCAGAATCAAAATTAAATGATTTATATTATGTACAAATAGCTGCTAAGAACATTTTGGAGGGTGAAGAAAGGAGTCACAGGACTTGTACAATGAGATAAAATGGAATTAGGGAATTGGCTCTTTTCTAGTTCACTAGGGGAAGCATTCTTGGAGGTGATTTTTCTGGAACTGCTTGAATGGAAGAAAAAAAGGTGTAGGGGAGGGTTCAAAAATATGGGATTATTAGATGAAGTTGAGGTGATTGGGGGGGGAAAGGAGGTGCCACTAAGAGACTTTAGTCTCCTAGGGAAGAAGTAAGAGTGTAGATGGTAATCGATTTGGAGAATAGTACTTGAATGAATGACTAAAACAAAGTTTTAGTACTTATTAAATACCATATAGTGAGCTAAATTCTGGAGATATAAATGCGAAAGACAGATGAGTCCTACTTTCTAAAAGGGGAGGCAATTTTATTATTAATAATAAATAGCGTTTAGCATTGTAAAGTTTGCTAAGAGCTTTACAATTATTATATTTGTTCCAAACAACAATCTCGGGATGTTAATGTTATTATTATTCTCATCTTTGAGAAAATTGAAACTGAGAAATTAAGTGAACTTGCCTATGATCACACTGTGTTTGAGTTAGTTTATGAATTCAGGCCTTCTTGGTTCCAAGTCCAACAGTCCATCCTCTGTGTTACATAGTCATCTCATAGGGTGTCTCAGGAAGGGTGAGGTCATGGGATTGGTGAGTGAAGCCCAAAGGTAAATAATTGGCACTCTAATCTCAAAAATAGGGATAGTCTTTATTTGATTGCCTGATTCTAGATCATATGAAGGTAATATGAGCTTGGTTTCTAGGGTAAGCCCTATTCCCTTGTCTTCAAAATTAGCTTCAAATTGACTCTTTCCCACTTCCACCTCTTCTTCAGTCAATGGTCAAATCTCAGTTGTGAGAAAGATATGTATGTACTCCAAATGGTTTTGGGTTCTATCACAATGAGAGGTGTGGCCAAGGTTTATTTTCCTTTTATTTTTTTAAGTAGGTCTGTTCCAGCAAAGGCACAATGTTAAACTTGTCAGCATCTGCCAAAGAGTCATGGGAATTCAGGGTTAGGACTGAGGCCAGAAAGTGCTACAAATTTTTATTGTAATTTTGGCAAATAGATTTTAGCCCCATATTGGACCTTTAAGAATTTGTAGCTCTAACGGGGAAATTGGTTTCATGGATTTTGTCAGCTCTCCAAATCTACTAGATTAGCTCTGCTGTGCAAAAGAAGAAAGCACAGAATAATTCTGAGAGAATTCCTCCTGAGCTGATGGGTTCTTTTTTGAAAACCAGGCAGGTGATTGTTACTGCCTTTTCATCAACCAGACTGTGGAGCTTGCAGAGATGCCAGAGGGCTGACAAAAGTCTACTCTCTTCTCCTTCTTCAAAGCCTTGAGTTTTATTGTTGCTCCTGAACAATTTGTCAAATCAGATGTCACATTCCATCATTTGGGTTAGTAGGTGATATTGCACATTTCCTCAAATTGTTCCTGGCAGTGACGAGTTCTATCATAATCAGTGAGTCCCTTTGTCCCTTTCATGCTATCAGCCACATTTACCTCGAAGCCCTATCTGGCCAAAAGAAGAGGTTTCCTTCCATGCCTCTTTTTTTGCCTCTTTTTTTTTTTTTTATTTTAAGGAAAGCAATCATTCTTTACCTCTTCTGTCTTAAATGGGGTACCTGGAATTTCTAGATTTTTTTTTTTTAGGGATTTGAGGGACAAGGAACCTCTAGATGGAAACCCAAGTTTTTATTTAAAAATCTACATATCATCTCATATTTCATTTCAGCTGCTAAATTATTAATTTTAACCTTTTAATCAAACATATCTCTGACCAAGGAGGCTGACAAGCAAGAACATTGACTGATTTGAGCTTCTATTTCTTTTATTTTTCTGGTCTGTCCTTTGGTAGAGCTGAAATACACAATGAAGTTATCAAAAGAGAGGTAATAAAAGGGAGGAGATACAACAGAGAAGCTTAGCTAGAAGACTAGATCTGCTCTTGAATAGTTGGAAATCTGCTGCAATTTGATAACAATTCTGTTTTTGGTTGGTTGAAACAATAGTTTTAATATTTGAGTTGTCACAAGGAGGTCATCTTTCTTAAAGAGCTTCAGACTAAATAATCCCAGTTCCTTTCCTTTTTGTCTTCAATTTTTCAACCATCTGATCTTTTTCATTTTTGTTGCAATCTTTTCCACATTCTTTGTTTTTGGAATTATTTATTTCAAATGGAGACACTAGGCTTTTGTTATCAAATACTAATTAATTTCCAAGGGACACAGCTTGCACAATATTCCAGTTTTTGAAACTGTACAACCACTAACAACATTTACTTTTCTTGTGACACATGTACTATGAACTTCTAACCCTTGCTTGATTAATTTTGTTTTGAAAGTCTGTAAATATTGTAATCTGTGACATAAAATCATCAATAACCTCAGTTTTCATTTGGTTCTAATAAACCTATAGTGTAGTTAAGTTATTTTTATAATTCTATAATTAAAGTATGTTTTATTATATCTTCTACGAATGAAAAGTTTGGCAGTAGTAAGTTGTGAGCTGAAATGTCCTAGGGGTGTTCTCATTTTGTCTGAAATTTTAATAGCTCTTTGAATCTGCCTCAAATCTTTCCCTACTTTATTTATTTATTTATTTATAGTCTATCCTCTATTGAGTTTCCAAAGGGATCTTTCTGAAGTGAAGATCTGACAATGTAACGATCCCACCCACATTCAATAAACTTCAGAGGTTCCCTATTGTAATCCTAGTTATTGTTATTATTTGCCTTTTGTTCTCGAAGAGGACCATGCCATGAGGGAAGTAATGCCATGACATGAAAGTGAATTGGATTGAAGTGAGGGAGGGCTTGGCAAGGTCACCTGCCTCACTTTCCCCTCCAGAATCATCTGGGACCAGATATAGATCAGGACCAGATATAGACTAGATAGTGGCCAGATATAGATCCGGACGACTGGAGATAGCTTTGGATGCAGTGGGAAACCTTGTTCTTTTTTAAGTTAAAGTCTTCATTACCTCCAAGATTAAATATAAAATTCTCTCTCTTCTTTCTTTCTTACTTTCCTTCTTCTTTCCCTCCTTACTTCCTTCTCCTTCCCTGCCTTCCTCCTTTTTTTTCTCTTCCAGTCCTCTTCCTTCCTTCTTATCTATTAACCCCTGGCCTCAATTGTTGTCATTAATTTTGCCTGAAATTTTACCCTACAGGGAAAAAGCAAATCTTCCCAGAAATCCTAGAAAAATAATTAGCTTAGCTGAGCAGAAACTGTTGGAAAATGGGATTTATTTTTTCTGTTGAAAAATGTTCCCATTTCCATGGAACCTGTGGGTTTGCAATAATTAACTTTTGAACACCTAATCAATCTATAGTGATTGAAGCTGGCAGAAAATAGAATTCTATCCGTCAGATCTTAAAGGGATTTCCAGGAGCTAGTCAGTTTGTTCATTTTTATCCTTTAAGAAAAGTCAAAAACTGTTTTGTGACACAATAACCCAAGTCCAGTGGAAGATCTATCATACATCTCTACATTTCTTTTCTGAAGCTTTGAGATTTGAGAACAGTAAAGGGAAAGTATATATTGCAGGTCCTAGATAAAAATGAAATGTCAATGCCCAGTTTTTCATCCCATCTTCCTAAAATTCTGTTTCAGTTTCACTTTGTTCTTTTATTCTTTCCCTTTTCTTTATTTACTATTGATATCAGAGAATAAATAGAATAGGAGTGGAGGTAAGGGTAGACCTACTGAAGAATCAGTTAACTTTATCTCTGTCTCCTCAAAGAGCTTCCAGCCTAGTTATGGAGTGACTTAGAACTATTTGTAATTATTTCCACATTTTGTTTCATATTTTAACCTGTTGATCATAGTGCCACGTATTATTTCCCTTTTGGATATCTGGAGAAGTTGTTGTTTTGTTGTTATTGTATTGAACAATATTTTATAACAATTTAACTATTATATTAATTATTATGTTGGGGTTAAAAACCCCCCAGCACTTTGATATTCTTATTTTATGACTCATTTAAATTTTTACTATGTTAATATATATTATTATATTACCATATAATATACTATATTATATTATTATTATATTGGTATTAATATAATGTCAGTTTCTCTCCCTTCCTTCTTCCCCATCCCTGCATTTAGAAGGCACACGTGAAGTAATGCAGATTTGTAAAAGTCATGCTGCAAAAGAAAATATAAATTTCTCTCCCCCCCAAAAAAGTCTTAATAAAAATAAAGTTTTTAAAAAGTGGGCTTCAGGAGCAGCTAGGTGGCGCAGTGGATAGAGCACCAGCACTGAATTCAGGAGGACCTGAGTTCAAATTTGGTCTCAGACACCTAACACTTCCTAGCTGTGTGACCCTGGGCAAGTCACTTAACCCCAGCCTCAGGGGGGGGGGGGGAGTGCTTCAATCTGTGTTCAGACACAATGAGTTCTTTCTCTGAGTATGAATAACATTTTTCATCATAAGTCCTTCTATCAAAAGAACATAAGACTACTTTTGGATCATCATATTGCAGAGAATAGGAAAGTCATTCCCAGCTAATCATCCTGCAACATTGCTATTACTTTGTATATAGCACATTTCATTTTGCATGAGCTCATGAAGGACTTTCCAGGAGAGCATCCTGCTCATCATTTCTTATAGGGCAATGAATACTATTCCATCTTAATTACATACCACAGTTTATTCAGCTGTTCCACAATTTATTCAGCCATTCCCCAGTTGATGGATATCCCCTCAGTTTCCAATTCTTTGTCCTGAGAAAAGAGCTACTATAGTAAATATTTTGCACATATAGGTCCCTTCATATTCAACTCACACCTTTGCCCTCTGTCTATATATGCTTCTCCTAACTGCCAGCATAATGATAAAGTTCTTATGAGTTAGATGGATCATCCTTCCATATAGGAATATAAACAGATGAATCTTATTAGGTTCTTTATGATTTTTCTTTCCTCACCTTACTCCTGACTCCTATATTTGAAAATCAAATTTTATTTTCAGCTCTGGTCTTTATTGTTATGAATGCTTGAAGTTTTTTGCTGAGTGGGTGATTCTTGGTTGTAATCCTTGTTCAGTTGCTCTCTGGAATATTGTATTCAAGCCCTCTGATCCTTTAAGATGTTAAATCCAGTGTTATACCTTGACTGTGGCTCCACTATACTTGAACTGTTTTTTTTTGTTTGTTTGTTTGTTTGTTTTTTTCTGGATGCTCGCAATATTTTCTCCTTGACTTGGAAGTTCCAGAATTTGAATTTTCATCTTCAGATTTCTTTCAGGAGGTACATGGTTTCTATTTTACCCTCTTGTTTTAGAATATCAGGACAATTTTCCTTGATAATTTCTTGAAAGATGATGTCCAGGCTCTTTTTTTGATGATGGCTTTCAGGTAGACCAATAATTTAAAAATTCTCTCTCCTGAATCTAGGGTCAATTGTTTTTCCCATGATATATTTTATATTGTTTTCTATTTTTTCATTCTTTTGGTTTTGTTTTATTGTTTATTTCTTATAAAGTCTTTAGATTTCATTTGCTTAAGGAATTATTTTCCTCAGTGAGCTATTGTATCTCCTTTTCCATTTGGCCAATTTTGCTTTTTAAATGCGTTCTTTTCCTCTTTGACTTTTTGTATTTTATTTTGCATGAGTCTTATTTCTCTTCCCAATTTTTTCCCTCTGCTTATAACTTGATTTTCAAAATTCCTTTTGGATGCTTTCATGGCCTGAGACCAATTCTTATTTTTTTGGAGGCTTTGGATGTAGGATCTTTTGAAGGGGGAGGGAAACTGTCCCCTTTACTGAAACTGTTCCCTTTAAGATTATCACTCTGAAACTGTGTTCCCTTTTGATCTATGATCCCTTTAGATTTCCCCCTCCCCCAGATTAATTATCTTTTGGGGATGCCAGAGCCTTTGATTCAATTAGAAATCCTGGTCAAAAAGCATCCTTTGAAGTGTTGTCAATTCCAATAGGAGATATGGGCCAGATACTGATAAGCCTCCAGGCCTGGGAACATTGGCTTTCTGAAACCTCAAGACTCCTTTTAAAGGGCAGTTTCTAAACTCACTCTTTGCAGAGGTCCAAGTAGCTAGCTAGAACCCTGCTCGCTAAAAAGGCATTCTCTTCTCAGTGTCAGCTTCCATTTTCCTAATAGGACCTTGCTACTAAAGAAATCAGTCTCATAGCAGAACTGGCTTCCTATCCAACAATAAACTTTCATTTTTGCCAATTAATAATTCGGGGTTTCATGAATTCTTTCATGAAGAACCTTTGCGCTGACCATAAGGGATCATAATAAGGGGTCATAAATCATAAGGGGACTTTAACAACTCTCTGAGTGCCATTAACCTCATTACTTTGACTTTGTTGTCTTCTTCTGAGTGTGTGTTTTGATCTTTCTTGTCACCATAATAGCCTTCTATGATTAGAATCTTTTTCTGTTGTTTGTTCATTTTTTCAGCCTTTTACTTAGCTTTTAATTCTTTGTCAAATTAGGGCTATTTCCAGGATGGAGAATGCAATGTGTCAAGGTTTAGGGATTTTGTATAGCTTTAAGAGATCCTTCTAGGGACCTGGCCACAAGTACTCTTTTTTGCCCTTGAGCTGTGAGAAGGGTCCCTGCTCTATTGTGACTGTAAGTTCTAGTGTGCTAAGGCAACCAAGTCCTTCGTCAGTGCTGATAATGAGAGCTCTTGTGGGCTGAGGCCTCTGGAAGCTGCCATTATCGCCATCACTGCTGCCTGCTCCTACTTTGCTGCTTTCCTAAAGCCCTTTGAATCCAGTTTTCAATTTCAAACCTTTCCTGCCAACTAGTCAATCTTAGTGTCTCTTGGTTAAGAAGTCTAGAAATCACCAGTACTGCTGCTGATTCAGAGGCTCCAAGGCCCACTGTTGATGCTTGGGCTGGGGCTATGCTGGACTGACCTGCTCTGGGATTGCACTGGACTCCTACTCTGATGTAACAGACCTTTACTGTTGACTTTCTAAATTGTCTTTGGCTGGAAACTTGTTTCATTCTGTCTCTTTGGAAGGGTTTGGGGAAGAGCTTGAGGGTAGAGGGAGGTCCCTGCTTTTGCTCCACCATCTTGGCTCTGACTTCCAACATTCCAGGTCTTGGGATTCCCGTTGAGTTATGCTTTCATCAATTTCTGAAACTCACAGGGGCAAAACCACCAGGTTAATCTTCATAAAAGAGCAAAAAGAAAGAAAGAAAGAAAGAAAGAAAGAAAGAAAGAAAGAAAGAAAGAAAGAAAGAAAGAAAGAAAGAAAGAAAGAAAGAAAGAAAGAAAGAAATTGATATAATTTTATATAGAGGAATAACAAAGTATACATAACAAATTTGCAGTTTCATGCACAACCATCTTTTTAAAAAAATATACTGTGTTGTAGTCCTTGTTTTATTTTATAAATCAAAAATTAAATAAATAAAAATCAAAAAGGCAAGTTGTAAGACAAAGAACTAAAGCCCCTGTTTTCACTTGTTGGGGCTATATCCAGGCCTTTGATGAGAGAAAGCTTTATAGCATTGCCTCTTACCAGATACTATCAGCAACAGTATCAGCAACTTTTCAAACCAAGAGTCGAGATCTGCCAAGAACATCCAAAGAGAATGCTAACCTTATCTTTTTGAAAGGGGGAAATGTATATGGATGTATTGAAAAGCATGAAAAGTATTATCACTTTTAGGGCACATACAAATTTAATACAAGATAGATTTTTTTGGGGGAGGGGAGCAGTATAGTTTAAATTTAAATTGATACTTCAAGAGTTCTGTGATTTCATTGATGTTAGTACTCTTTTCACCAACACAGATTGCAGCTGTTTAGTAGATAGTTATCAGAGAGGTAGCATGGACCAGTGGAAATATCACTGAGTTTGAATTTGGTCACTTACTTTCTGGACAAATTAACCCTCAGAGTTTCAGTTTCCACCTCTGTAAGGTAAGGGGCTTGCATTAGATGATCTATAAATTCCCTTTCATATTAAATGAGTTCATGATCCTAAATGAAAAATGCTTAGTAATAAGGTAAAAGAGCAAGGAGGTGATAAGAATAGTGGATAAGATGACTTAGGAAATTATTCAGGAAGGCTTGAGCCTTCTGCTTCATCTTGAAAGCTATTGTGGAATCTATTGGAAAGAGTCTCAAAGGTCATACAATCTAATCTGCCCCTGAATAAGAATCCTTTCTACAAAATCCCTTAGAAATTGCTATGTAGCCCAGCTTTCTGGAGAATAGATTTTCCTTACTTTCTTTTCCCCACTTCTCTGCTCAAACATAGATCAACCCAATCACTGTCTACTTAGGAAACACTTTCTCCCTTGTTGCTGTTCCTCTTCTTCTTTTACTCTTTCTTGTCTTGTTCCTCTTTTTTCTCCTCCTCCATCCCTTCCCTCAGTGATGTGCTCTTTCTGCCCTGTGGTTCTATTATTTCACTCCAGAGTATGATGACAGTGCTGTTAGTTCCTAGACAGAGTCAGATTTCCCTCAGACTTTAGCACTAGGAGTTCCCTGTGTTCAAGAGACAGGAAATAAGTGGACTTTCTCAAATCATGGAGGAGAACTTTAAGAAGAGTGAAGGATCCTCAATTCAAATATGAGGAAGAAAGGGATCTTCAACTACTGAAGAGTAGTTAGACATTTATCTTAAAATATATGTGAATGTCACTGGAAGGAAGGAAGATGAAAGTAGTGAAGATTAAATTGTACCTAGTAGTATGGAAAACAATTGGCATTGATATTGATTATAGATACTGGAGATCTAGCAGAGGAGAGAAGCTCTAAAGATTTGGTTTAGCTGTATAAAAGTAAAAGTAATTACAGTCATTTACAGTGACTGCTTAGCGTTTATGCCTAATTACTATGCAGCACAATAACAATTATATAAATCATTAGATGTGTCAGATTAACTCCTATAAGTTTTATTTGATTACTAGACTGCTAGTATAGTAGTAGTTTATTATTCATATAGCTTGGTCATCTGCTCACAATTTCTTTTCTTTTCTTTTTTTTTTTTTTTTCCCCTCTGAGGCTGGGGTTAAGTGACTTGCCCAGGGTCACAGCTAGGAAGTGTTAAGTATCTGAGATCACATTTGAACTCCGGTCCTCCTGAATTCAAGGTTGGTGCTCTATCCACTGCGCCACCTAGTTGCCCCCAGCTGCTCACAATTTAAAACAGAATTTTATTGGAACTTATAGAAAAGGGTGAAGAATAAAAAAAAGAATAGTTTCTAGAAGTTTTAAATATAGGGTTATTTCAATAAACAAATACTCCAGTAGTTAAGCTTTTACAGTGTTTTTAAAAAGCTCCCCAACCCCCCAAATCATGTTAGGTCCAGATGAAATATTGTCATGGAAGAGTGTGGACACAATCATAAAACTTGGCTTCCCAATCTCAGATGCCATTGACTGGTTCTGTGTGTCCTCTTACAAGTCAGAACTTCTGTGTCTTTCAGTTTCTTTTAGATATGAAAAGGTTTGGTTTTGAAAAGTCTGTTTAGTCCTACATCAAGGGTTTCTGGCTTTTTATTGTTGTCCTGAAGCCCTTTGACAGTCTAGTAAAGTCTATGGATCCCTTTTCCAAATACTCTTTTTTTTTTCTTTTTGTTTCTGTTTTTTCAATAAGGAGATACTGGAGTATATTGAACAGGGCAGTGACATGGAACACATCTCAAATAAAATAATAAAATGTAAGGTGATATTTAATGAATCACAAAATAGTGTGTGGAACAGACAGTAATGAAAGAATGTAGATGATCCTTACAAGTGGAGAAATTAAATAATAAGTGCATAAATACAAATAAATCAATTACATTGAAATGCATTTATGAAAAATATATATATTTTAAAAACACAAATTCATGGACTGAAAACCTGAACATTAAGGGTGTATAACTCCATGAACTCTTAAGGATTCTTTTTTCTTTTCTTAGGAGAGAGAACTAACATTAAACACTTTGTAAGGCACTGTAAGCTCACTGTGAGTCACCAGTGTGATGTAATCCCCCCCACAAAAGTTATTGCAGTCCTTAGTTGCATTAATAGAAGTATGCTATTTAGATTAAGGGAAAGCAATAGATCTGCTGTTCCCTGTGCTAGTCAGACCACATTTATGTATCATTTTAAAAGAGGGATATTGACAAAAACTTACCTGGATGTTAAAGACAGAATATGACAGCTCTCTTCAGATTTGTTGGAGACTTGTTACACAGAAGTTTGATGGCTATGAGGGATCTAGATGACAATTAATGAGATCTCCTAATTGTAGAGATGATAGGGAGATTCTAGGGATGCCAGGACAACCTTTTTTTGCCATTTAAAAAATAATAGTTTTTTTTTATTTTCAAAATATATGCAAAGATAGTTTTCAACATTCACCCATGCAAAAGCTTGTTATAATTTTTTTCTTTCTCCTTTCTCCTCACCCTCTCCCCTAGACAGCAAGTGACCAATATATGTTAAATATGTAAATTCTATATATACATCCACAATTATACTGCACAAGAAAAATCAGATTAAAACAGGAAAAAAAAGAGAAAGTAAAAAAGCAAGTGAACAACAACAAAAAAAGGTGAACATAATGTGTGGTAATTGACATTCAGTCCCCATAGTCCTCTTCCTGGATGCAGATGGCTCTCTTCATCACAAGTCTATTGGAATTGGCCTGAATTACTACTTTGTTGAAAAGATCCACGTCCATCAGAATGGATCATTGTACACAGCAACAAGATTATGCAATGTTTCCTTGGTTCTCCTCACTTCAAGCCTTTCTGAAATCATTCTACTGATCTTTTCTTATAGAACAATAATATTTCATAGCATTCATATACCATTACTTATTCAGTCACTCTCTAAGGGGTATTCACTCAGTTTCCAGTTCCTTGCCACTTAAAAAAGGGCTGCTACAAACATTCTGCACATGTGGGTCCTTTTCCCTTTTTTATATTCTCTTTGGGATACAGAGCCAGTAGAGACACTATTGGATCAAAGGGTATGCACAGTTTGATAGCCTTTTGGGCATAGTTCCAAATTGCTTTCCTGAATGGTTGGATCAGTTCACAATTCCACCAACAATGTATTAGTGTACCAGTTTTCCCACATCCCCTCCAACATTTAGCATGATCTTTTCTTGCAGGACAACCTTTGTATGCATTGCTTTCGTCACATCATTCCCCTGTGGAAAAATCTACAACCAAGTCATACTCATAATTGCTAGCATTTGTATAGCACTTTGAAA
This sequence comes from Sminthopsis crassicaudata, assembly GCF_048593235.1. Taxonomy (NCBI): domain Eukaryota; kingdom Metazoa; phylum Chordata; class Mammalia; order Dasyuromorphia; family Dasyuridae; genus Sminthopsis; species Sminthopsis crassicaudata. The sequence goes on from NC_133617.1 coordinate 419,495,634, forward strand.
TGTGCAAAGCACTTTACATAAATTATCTTTTGTGGTCCTCATAGCCATCCTGGGAGGGAGATGCTATTATGTGCACTTTTTTTTTTTTTTTTTTTGCAGATGAGGAAACCCAGTTTGAGAGAGATCAAGGGATTTGCCCATAGTTCCTTGCCTAAGATTACACAGCTAGTAAGTATCAGAGGCAGAGCTTATACTTTCCGAATTTCAGTTTTATACACTATCTTCAGTGCCATCAGAGCTGCCTCTAATCCCTCCCTTACAGCCCCTATACTTGGCTTTATAGACCACTCAACCTAGTCTCACTCTTTTTAAGCAGCTTAATTTTACAGTATCCCTGCATAGCCAACCATCATTCCATTTGGGTTGGTCTTTATCTTGTTCTCTGAACATATGATGCTCTTTCTTGCATCTGGGGATTTGTTTATATTATTTCTACCATCTGGAATTACCTTTCCTCCACCTGCCTAAATTCTATTTTGACACATTGGGAAATATTGTCATTACATTCTAAGTTTAGCTTTGAAGATTTTGATCTCCCAGCCTCAAGCCTTTTTCCACTCTGATTTGTCCTCCACACACTTACTAATGTACTTTTCCCCAAGGCTCAGATCTATCTATATCATCCCTCTACTCAGCTACTGCCAATGGTTTCTTGTTACCTCCAGAATAAAATATAAACTCATTTGATCGACATGCAAAGTTCTTACAACCTCTGCCTTCCTATCTTTCAAGTCTTCTTACAGTCTACCCCTAGTCTCTCTGCCAAATATTTTGTCACCCTTACTAGCTTGCTCTCAAAGAGCTCCTGTTCTTCTTTTTTTTAATAGCTTTTTATTTACAAGATATATGCATGGATAATTTTTCAGCATTGACAATTACAAAACCTTTTGTTCCAATTTTTCCTTTCCTTCCCCCCCCCACCCTCCCTCAGATGGCAGGTTGACCAATACATGTTAAATATGTATATGTTAAATACAATACATATCCATACAGTTATTTTGCTGTACAAAAAGATCTGTCTTTGAAATAGTGTACAATTAGCCTGTGAAGGAAATAAAAAATGCAGGCGGACAAAAATAGAGGGATTGGGAGTTCTATGTAATGGTTTATAGTCATCTCCCAGAGTTCTTTCACTGGGTGCAGCTGGTTCAATTCATTACTGCTCTGTTGGAACTGATTTGGTTCATCTCATTGTTGAAGAGGGCCACATCCATCAGAATTGATCATCATATAGTATTGTTGTTGAAGTATATAATGATCTCTTGGTCCTTCTCATTTCATTCAGCATCAGTTCATGTAAATCTCTCAAGGCTTTCTGAAATAATCCTGCTGACCATTTCTTATAGAACAATAATATTGCATAATATTCATATACCACAATTTATTCATCCATTTTCCAGTTGATGGGCATCCACTCAGTTTCCAGTTTCTGGTCACTACAAAGAGGGCTGCCACAAACATTCTTGCACATACAGGTCCCTTTCCCTTCTTTAAAATCTCTTTGGGATATAAGCCCAGTAGTAACACTGCTGGATTAAAAGGTATGCACAGTTTGATAACTTTTTGAGCATAGTTCCAAATTGCTCTCCAAAATGACTGGATGTATTCACAATTCCACCAATGATGTGTCAGTATCCCAGTTTTCCCACATCCCCTCTAGCATTATCTCTTCCTGTCATTCTAGCCAATCTGACAGGTGTGTAGTGGTATCTCAGAGTTGTCTTAATTTGCATTTCTGTGATTAATGACTTGGAGCATCTTTTCATATGGCTAGAAATAATTTCAACTTCTTCATCTGAGAATTGTCTGTTCATATCCTTTGACCAGGAAAGAGCTCCTGTTCTAATGGAGGAAACAGTATTTAGGGAATGTTTCAGCTGAAAATCAGATGGAAAGGTGCATCCTATAGAACTCAGGAGCAAAATAATATTGGTTTATGATGCTGAAATATTACATAATGTCAAAGATTTTGTCTTTAATGTTTTTAATATGAATGCAGCTCCTGCAGGAACATTTGCCAGGCTGAATTTACATAGAGGTTGCTTCTAAGATTATAACTTTGGTTGCTTGAATAGAAGCAATGTAATTCCCAAGGGTTTTAGCCCCAGGACTCTCAGTTATCTCTATTATGGTCTGAGGGGAAACAGTGGTCAAGGTGGTGCAAGGTGGCACATGATGCTTCCTGTGTCAACATCAGGGTGCTTTGCTGCATTAGCTAGGCTGATTGGGCCCTTCTTGGAAACTGTCTCTCTCCAAGGCTTTGAAATCTCAGTCAACAGCTTTTGATGGTGGTGATAAGGAAGATGTGGACCTCTCTTTAAAATGATTTCTCTCAATAATGATGTTTTCAGGCACTGGGCTGGAAACAAGTTTGGTTTTTCAGGGTACACTACTATTCACTATTAGAGGGGCTGTTATAGTTTTTTAGAATCTTTTTTTTTTTTTTTTTGGTAGACAGATAATCTCCCCCCTCCCCCTCCCTGCCTTAGTGGACAGTCTTTGTGAATTAATATGTAAATAAAATCCATTATCTGATGACCAGCCCTTTGGTAATGAGCTTTTCTGAACTTGTCAAAGCTGAGTTTCCTGTCACTGGTATTAAGCCAGGGTGGTACCAAGAAAAAAACATTGCTAAATCTCACCTCTGATGATTACTACCTCAGTAACCTTAGGCAGGTTACTTAACCCTTCTGGGTTTCAGTTTCCTCATTTGTAAAATGAAGGAATGGGGACTACATGGTTTTTAAAGTTCCTTCCACTGTCCTTTCTTATTTATCCTTAATCTGGTTATAAGCACACACAAAAATGCCAGAGATATGCTCTGCTTTGAATATACTATGATGAAACATTGCATTAGTAGAGGTAATGGATTTAAATGATGCAAATAGAATAAGTTTTTTAATGTACAGTTTAGTGATTTTCTCATTAATCTTAAGAGTTAGTAATCTTAATTTACTCTAATTTGTCCCATTGTTATTTCCGAACTCTTTACTTGGAATCAAAACCTTCTCTATTTGTCAGCCTCAGACTCTTGGATTTCAATGCCTTCAGGCAGTTTCCTCTCTGATATTGGTTATGGGCACTTTAAGTAATCATTCATTCTTTCATTCTCCAAATATTTACTATGTCTACAATGTACAAAAGTTCCTTAAGGGAGAGGCACTGTGCTAGCTATTCATTTATCTGACTTCCTTTCTTTACTGCCCAATGTTTAGGTAATGCTTCATGGATTTAATTGCCATCTGGGACCCCTCTTTGATTTATGTCTTTAGGACCTGGCTTTATTTCCTTTTACTGTCACCATCCCTACCTATCCTACAAATCTTACCTCTTCCATTAAGTCGCCTCTGATTTCTCCATCCTACAAGATATCTTTCTCCTTTAAATCTAGGTTTAGGAAAACTGCTGATGAGAATATAATTAGGACGACAATGATATTTATTTAACAAAGTTTTTCCTCAATTGGTTCTTCTCTACTATTTTCCATGTAAACACAAATAGGATAATAATTGTCCCATCTACTGTATTCAAGAAGAAAAGGAATGTGTAGCGGGCGTAGCCTCTTTAAGATTCCTTGTCTGATCTAACTTTGGGACAAGATATTCCTAAGAGAAAAGATCCGTATCTGAGCCAGTTTGGGCTGTACCCAGCCCCCAGTTGGTTTGGGTTTTCAGCCCCCTTTGATACAAGATCTGGTCAAAACTAGTTTGGGCTGTACCCAGCCCCCCCACCGGATCTAAGCTGGCTTGGATAAAGCCCGCCAAAAATCTGGTCTTCAAGGAATTAACCTGAGCTCCGCCCATTACTTCTTCAAGCAGATAAAAAGAGCAAAGCTAGAATCATCTTTGGTCAGAGATTTGAAAGATGCCAGCTAAGATGCTTGCATCAGAGATTCTCTGTCCCTGCCGCTTTCGACGTTTATCTTCCTCTATCTAATGCCTTTTACTAACCAGACCTTAACCTTGCTTCCAAACCTGGCAATAAACTTCTTTTTACCCATCTAGGTTTTCGGGCCTGTAAATTCATTTACAGGGGACTCTCGCCGCCACTAGACCTGATTTAACTTTGTATGCTTGCGCTGAAACCTAAGGAGGTTGCAGGGGAGCTCCATGTGACTTCCTGTACCCCGAATCCTGCCACTAGACTTCACTTAATCCTATTGAGGTATATACCTCATTAGGTCCTCATGATTTGGTTCAAGTTACCTCATCATTTTGAGGTTTCCTATTAGCTCATCAGAATGTACCAAACAAATATATACCATTATTGTCCTCTTTGAGTTAAATGACATTCAGTACAGTTTAGTAATTGAAAGGGCAGTCCAGTAATTGAAAAGACAGATGGCAGTTCTCTCAGAGGCTATGATGATGTTTTTAACTGCTCTGGCATTCTGTTGTCATGGAGAAATTAACTAGTGCTGGACCATTAATTGGTGTTTGTACAGGAGGCAGTTGAGTTGCTTGGATGTGTTGTCTCATAATTTTAGTCATTATTTTAAAATATGACCATTACTAACTAATTCATAGGATTTCATATAGTATAAACAATATGAAATAAAACAGACAAAAATCCTAGTGTGGAATCAGAGAGTGAAACAAGAGGAGAAAATGGTAATAGTTTTGGCTATTGCACTGTGAAGATCACTCTCATTCCAGAATTCTTTAGTTTTAAAGACGACTAAGTTTAGCATATTTCTTTCAGAAAGTTTTTTTCCCCCATTGTGTGATTTGGTGAATATTTGAAGTCATGGGCTATATTTTGATATGTCTGAGATCACCTTGAAAATGTACTGGAGAGTGGAGTGGGAAGAAGAGAAGTTTGGAAGGTCAGTCTAGAAAGTTATATCAGGAAGAAATAATTATTTCCCTATTGTTGGAGAAGGAATTAAAGAGTAGGCTAAAGTTGCTAAACCAGTATCATTTAATGGTGGTTTGTTTGGGTTTTTTTTTTTTTTTGTGTGTGTGTGGTGGGGGAGAGTTTTCATAGTAAAATTTGTCAACTGCTTCCTAATATATAGTGCAGAATTTTACGGTTAGGAGGAATTGTTAGGTTGAATTATTTTAAGCATTGCCTGTACTGCTATAGTGGTGGTTGTTATTATTAAGCCATTTCAGTCATCTCGATTACTAGCCTAGGCTCACACAGATAATAAATGCCTGAGGCCAGATTTTAATTCAGTTCTTCCTGACCCCTAGACTCAGCTCTCTACCATCCATTGAGTCATTTAGCTGTTTCCTATATATGCTATAGTGATACATAGACTTAAAGAGTCTGAAGATCATTTATAGGATTTTCCTGCTGCAGGTTGCCATGTAACCTCATTAATTACTTGATTGACACTTTTATTAGGCTGTAAAATGACTCATTCAGGGAAAAAAATTGTTTGACTAATGACACAGATTACACCACATTTTTTATTACAATTTAAGAAGACAGGTGCATAATCTCTTTGCTACATTCATTCAGTCATTCATCCATGCACCAGGAGATGCTATAATATAGCATTTTGAGGTTTTATTGTCCACTGCATTGTGGCAAGTCAGATCTGCTGTGGGATTAGTGATAGAGCTTACCTCATGCTTTTTATCCTACTGTGGGTAATCAATGTAACAGCACAGATTATTTAAATTTCATAGTGTCTGCTTTTACCACATTGCTTGGTTGAATATCTTCTACCAGAAAGCACCAACTTCTACATAGTTTATAGTGTTCTTTTCACAGAGTCTCACTTTAAAAAGGTTATACTCCAGATTTTAATTGTTGGTCATGCACTCCCTCATCCCCAGTCCTTTATCCCCAGCTTTATAATATGTTAGCACAATATTTTCTATATCATCAGTTGTTCTGTATAACTTGCTCTGCAGTCTTTCAGTTCAGCTTTTTCTATAAATTTATTATTATATACAATAATCAATGATTTGGAGATTTTTCAGCTAATCCATAATTTTATATTGATTCTATAAGTCTTTCATAATTGTATATCATTTTGTGTCTGTGCTTCAACAACACAGATATTTAAGTTCTAGAATGACTGTCTCAAAAGACTCTTGATTCAATAATCACATGTCCTGTTGAGTTAAAAGAATTTCCTGGGGAACCAATTGTGAATTTTCATCCTATCTTTCAGATCCCTAATTTCCTGTTAAAATAGATCTATAAAATTACAGTGAATAATTTTAGGCTTATTATGTAACTAATCTTCACTCAATTGGTAATAGTCCATTAATTTGAAGAGGCACCATCAATATCATTGCCCACTGTATCATGTCTTATTAAGAAAGTTATATTTGTTCAATACCTGCCATAATTTAAATCTACTAATATGGATGATCTATTCTTGGTATCAGATATTTTTATAAGTTTGACGAGTAAGATGGAGAGGCCTGATGTTCTTTCTTATATTTCTTTTTTATTTGTTATGGGCAGAGATTGTGTCTGCTATATCATGTTGTGATTTAGAGCTCCCATTAATAACTGCAAAAGATAATATAGGATACTATCTAAGGCTCTTCTAGCAGGGAAGAAAATTTACCTTTTTTAGCCTTTTTTTCCTCCTTGAAAATAGCAGCACCTTAGAGCCCATATAGACTTTCCTCGGTGTTACTTGTATAAAGGAAAAAAATTAGTCTAGCTTTCTGACTCATGTATTCTGAAGGAGGTAGTCATTTAGGGATAGGGAATTAATTAGCCTTGTCACTCAAGTATATGTGTGATCATCACAGGCTGGTTTTCAAAAAGATTGTGATGAATTTTAAGATTCCTTTGGGGCTTTAACAGAGCCTCATCTTCAGTGTTGAAAGGGGAGTATAATGCTCAGAGTGCTGAATTTAGAAACAGGTACCTGTGAGTCAAAATCCTGCTCCAGACATTTATTAGATCCTGGGCAAGTCATTTAACCTCTCTGAGTCTCAGTTTATTCATCTGTAAAATGGGCAAATAATAATACCAACTTCATAGAAGTTTGGAGAGGATCAAATGAGTTCTTTACAAGATATGTGAAGCACTTTGCAAAACTTAAAGTATTATATAAATGCTGCTTCTTATTATTGTTATTATTTTTAGGGAGGAAACCATTAAAATGTTTCTGCCTCTCCTGGATTCTCTCCTTGTTCATGTCAAAGCCATGTCTAGAGATTTCTTGATTACCTCAGTTCATAATAATCTCTGTTGCTTCTCACTCAAAAGCCATTTGGAATTACTTAAACCTCACAGTACTGCCTTGTACTGCCTCATTATTTCACTTTTTCTTGTGTTAGCCTTGTCTTCCTACTTAGATAATAAACTCCATGAAGTCAGGAATGGTATGTTATTTCTTTATATCTCCTATGGTTTCTTAAAAATATTAGATACTCAATAAATATCTGTGATTGAATATAGTCAGGTGCTTTTTCTTCTTTTTTTTTTAAACTTGCTTTGTTAATCATATAGCAGTAAGTATCAGATATAATTATTGGTAGTAGTAATTGTAGACTTAGGTGAACTTAAGAAATTGTAATCAACCCTTACAAGTCAATGAGAAGATAATACAAAGATTTTATGTATCCTTTAAGCTCATTTACCTTATTTGTGGAGTGTATTCTGTTTCTAAGTTCCTATAACGCCCTATCTCATTGCAAGTATTGAGTTATTTGTAGGTCCATGTATACATATATTGTACTTAACTTATACTTTAACATATTTAGCATGTATCTTAGAAGTGATCTTTCTGGCCTTTAGTTTACTCATCTATTAAAAAAATTTTGGACTTTATGATCTCTCTACTGTTCAAATTCTAGGAATTAACTTCAGTTTCCTATCTCCTTCCCTTTTCTTTTTTTTCTTTTTCTTTTTTTTTTTTTTTTAAAGTAACATCCCTGAGAGAGTGGTCACCTAGGTTTTACTTGAGTATTTCTAAAGATAGAGAAACTCATTGGCATATGATGCAGTTCTTCCCATCTTTGGAATCTTTTTTTAGAAAATTCCTTCTTATTTTTGAATCTGATAGTCATTTATACTCATTTGTCTCTCTTATGTTCAATGGAACTAAACAAAGAAAATTCAGTTCTTCCATATGATGATGTAGCTTTTGATATATTTGAAAACAGCTATCATGTCCCTCTAATGTCTTCTCTTCTCCATGCTAAACATCTTTCTTTTATTCCCCATTTAACATGTAAGCATATGGAAACATTATACCAACAACCTTGACCTTATTAGTATGCTGTTCTAGCCTACTGGCTTATTGATCATATGTGGTGACAATATGTTTTGAGAGGGATGTGCAAATATGAGTCATTTTTCTCAATAGTATTTTATTTTCCTAAATACATTTAAAGATAATTTTCAACATTCATCTTTGTAAGATTTTGAGTTCCATTTTTTCTCCTTCCCTCCTTTATCTCCATAAGACAGCAAGTAGTCTAATATATATGCATGCACATTCATTTTAAACATATTTCCATCTCAGCCATGTTGTGAAAGAAAAATAAGACCAAAAGGGAAAAAAACACAAGAAAGAAAAAGCAAATAAACAAACAAAAAGCTGAAATTAGTATGCTCCCCCCTTTTTGAGATGGCAAGGAATTGGAATCTGAGTGGATGCCTATCAGTTGGGGAATAGCTGAATAAGTTATGGTATATGAATGTAATGGAATATTATTGTTCTATAAGAAATGATCAGCAGGATGATTTTAGGAAGGCTTAGAGAGACTTATATGAAGTGATGCTAAGTGAAATGAGCAGAACCAGGAGATCATTGTATACAACAACAACAAGATTATATGAAGACCAATTCTGATGGACTATGAAGTGATTCAGGCCCATTCCAATAAACTTATGATGGAGAGAGCCATCTGCAATCAGAGAGAGAACTGTGGATACTGAGTGTGGATCACAACATAGTATTTTCACCTTTTTGTTGTTATTACCTTGCTTTTCTTTCTTTCCCATTTTTTCCTTTTTGATCTAATTTTTCTTATGTAGCAGTGTAGAAATATGTGTAGAAGAATTGTACATATTTAACATATATTGGATTACTTGCTTCTAGGGGAAGTGGGAGAAGGGAGAGAAAAATATTTAGAATACAAGGTTTTGCAAAGATAAATGTTGAAAAATATCTTTGCTTATATTTTGAAAATAAAAAGCTATTATTTAAAAAAATAAAAATAAGAGATCATGTAAAAATGCTTATCCATCAAAAAAAAAAAAAAAAGAAAGAAAGAAAATAGTATGCTTTGATCTATATTCAGTCTCCATAGTTCTCCCTCTGGATGCAGATGACATTTTTCCTTCCAAATCTATTGGAAACATCTTGGATCACCCCATTGCTGAGAAGAGCTAAGTCTATCACAGTTGAGCATCATATAATCTTATTGTTACTGTGTACAATGTTCTAGTTTTTCTTATGTCATTCAGCATCAGTTCGTGTATGTCTTTCCAGGCTTTTCTGAAATCAGCCTGCTCATCATTTCTTATAGAACGATAATATTCAATTACATTCATATGCCATAAATTATGCAGCCATTTCCCAATTAATGGGAATCCACTCAATTTCCAATTCCTTGTCACTACAAAAAGAGCTTCTATAAACATTTTTGCATATATGCGTCCTTTTCCCTCTTTAAAAACAAGAAATTTCAAGGGAAGAGATAACAAACTTTGGTGTCAAAAAGATGGGTGTGATGGAGAAGGAAGAATCAACCATTACTCCTGGGTAATTGGAAAAATGATGATATCCATTGCAGATACGAAATTGTTGAAATTTCAGCAGTGAAATTTAAATGTGGAAGAAATAGTCATGCTTTGCTTTTGTGTCAGTGGAAAATTTGAAGTACTGTTTACAAAGAGTATGTGACAAACTTGGTTTAGTTGTCTTGGAATCTAGACTCTTAGGTCCCACTATATCAGAGGCTTGTTGTATATTCATTGGTAAGAGCTGTAGTATGTGAACTGAAATTGTTTTATTCCCTAGGGAGGTTAGTATCATTAGCTCTCTAATTAAAATTGTAAACTTGAAATCCATTTAGATTGTGGGAGTCCATTTAATATGTGTGAATGCCCATTTTGAGAATGTTGTTCATTTGGTAATAAAGCTGTTAGAATGTTCAGTGTTACCAAGGGAGCACATTTAACATAGCTTTTTCAAAATGATGCATTTTTTTAAAAGTCTTTTATTTCTCTGTCTTACTGTGAATTTAAACCTGGTCATCAAAGGGTATGTGTGCAACAGATATTTGATTGAAGGAGAAGTACCAACTGTGAATTTTGCAAATCAAAATAATTGAGATTTTACCTATACTCAGCAAATTGGCAAAATTGCTGAAAAATGATAATAATCAAAATTGTAATGGTTGTGAAAAGACTGACACATTAATGAACAATTGGTGGAACTGTGAATTGGTCCAACCATTTTAGGAAACAATTTGGAATGATGCAGGAAGAAGTTAATACAATATTCATTCCCTTTGACAAAGAGATTCTGTGGCTAAGCATATATTCTAAAAGGGACAATGGAATAAAAACAGGCTTTATATGCAAAACAATATTTATAGCAATACTTTCTGTAGTAGTAAAGAACTAGAAACAAAGTAAATGCCTATCAGGACGTGAAACAAATGCTAGCACATGCTAGTAATGGAGCATACTTTCTATATGGAATGATGTATATGATGAATATAGAGAAAATATAGAGAATGTAGATGAAAATAGAGAAGACTAATGTGTACTGATACAAAATGATATGAGCTGAAGCAGGTATAAGAAAAACAACAATATAAATAGAAAAAAAATAACATTAAAACGATCAAAATGAAATAATACAAAAATGTTATGACCAAATTTGGCCCCTTATAAAAAATGCATGAAATGAGACAAAAGACTAAAATAATGGTGACGATTACAAGCATGTACATAATGCTTTAAGGCAGGGATTCTCAAACTATGGCCCGTGGGCCAGATGCGGCCCACTGAGGACATTTATGGGCTTGACAGGTTATGGCAAATGGACTAAGGGGCAGAGACAGAGTGTGAGTTTTTGTTTTTACTATAGTCCGGCCCTCCAACAGTCTGAGGGCCCCTATTTAAAAAGTTTGAGGACTACTGCTTTAAGGTTTGCTAAGTGCTTGGCATGTTCTTATTTGATCCCCATAACAACTATGTAAGGTAGCTACTATTATTATCATCATCCCCATTTTATAGATAAGAAAATTGAGCCAGAGAGGCAATAGAAAAGTTAAGTGATCAGGGTCATATAGCTAGTAAGTGTCTGAGGTAAGATTTGAACTTTCTGATTCCATATCCTGTGCTCTATCCATTGTGCCACCTAGCTTCTCATGAGTGTGGACTGGATGTGAAGCAATTCACATAATATCTAACTTTTTTGATATGTTAGTTTTGTTGTACTGTTTTTTTCCCTTCTTATTTTTTGTAATAAAAGACTGCTATCTAAGGGGATGGTTACATTTGGAAATGAGATGATGTAAACATAAAAGATAATAAAATTATTTTTAAAAAACTAATTTATTTAATCTCTAGGTGCTAGGATAGTACCTATGACTTCCTTTTCAAGTCATCTAAGAAAAAGCTAGAGGACAGATTGGCTAAGATGACAAGAAATGATAATGATGAATGTTGGAGGGATGTGGGAAAACTGGGGTTACTGATACATTGTTGGTGGAGTTGTGAACTGATCCAACCATTTTGGACAGCAATAAGGAAGTATGCCTAAAGGGCTATCAAACTGTGCATGTTCTTTGATCCAATAGTGTCTTTACTGTGTCTGTATCCCAAAAAGATCATAAAAAAGAGAAAGGGACCCACATGTGTAAAAATGTTTGTGGCAGCCCTTTTTGTAGTGGCAAAGAACTGGAAACTGAGTGCATGCCCATCAGTTGGGGAAAAGTTTATAAACCATAATGGAATATTACTGTTCTATTAAAAAAATCAGCAGGATGATTTTAGAGAGACCTGAAGAGACTTACATGAACTGATGCTAAGTGAAATGAGCAGAACCAGGAGGTCATTGTACAGAGCAACAAGAAGACTATGTGATGATTAATTCTGATGGACATGACTCTTTTCAACAATAAGGTGATTCAGGCCAGTTCCAATGGACTTATGATGGAGAGAGCCATCTATACCCAGAGAGAGGACTGTGGAAACTATGGATCACAACATAGTATTTTCATCTTTTTTATTGTCTGCTTGCATTTTGTTTTCTTTCTCATTTTTTCCTTTTTTGATCTGATTTTTCTTATGTACCATGATAATTGTGGAAATATGTATGGAAAAGTTGTACATATTTAATATATTGGATTACTTGCTGTCTAGGGGAGAGGGTGGGGGAGAGGGAGGAAAAAATTTGGAACACAAGGTTTTGCAAGGGTGAATGTTGAAAATTATCTGTGTATGTGATTTGAAAACAAAAAGCTTTAATTAAAAACAAAGAGGGAGAGGATTTGATGCTTAAAGCTGTCAATGAGGCAAAGGCTAAAGTTAGCATTGAAGCATTGAATTTGGAATAGAAAGAAAGGGGTTTGCATCTTTGCTCTTTCACTTCCTATCTGCTTGGCTTTAAGTAAGAGGGAAAATTGCTTCTCAAGGACTCCATTTCCCCATCCATAAAATAGGAAAGAAGACAGTAGGAATACATAATCTTTCATATTCCTGTCAGCTTAGAAGCTGTGATCCTGTTTATAAAAATAACTTCAAAAGCATAACTCTATCATCTCTGAGCCCTGGAAACTCAAGTGCCTCTACTTCAGAGGCTATTGGATAATTCTTGGATAGGGGTTGTTGGGATTTTTCTGGTAAAGGAAGAGGTCTGTAATGTAATGCCAGAGAAACTGAGGCATGATAGTGATTAGAGAGTTTTTTTTTTAATATTTTATTAATTGGAGAGTTTAATTGACTGCACAGGACTCTTGTCTCAAAGTATCCAGTGAGGAATGGGGGAATGACAAACCCTTTTATAGTTTTCAAACAAAGAACAGAACAAGAGCAGGAAAAGTTCTTACAGAACCTTTTGGTTCTGTCAGGATGGGGAGAGCAATAAACTCTTACTGAAAACCAGAGTCAGGAAGTTTGAATACACAGAAGTAAGGATGTCAATTAACATCCTTATCTCTTAGAGGAACAGTGTCAAAAATTCTTTGTAGGCAGAGGGAGCTAGGAGCCAGGATGTCTCATCTGCTCCTCATTTCCCATTGAAATTTATAACCTTAGAGCAAATGGTCCTCAGCCTTAATGAACCAGAGGGGGTTTTACAACTTAAGGGGACTGAGGCAGAACAGCTAAGGAAACTGAGATAGAACAATTCAGGGAAACTCAGTCAGGACAATAAGGGAAACTAGTGCAGGGAAACTGAAGTAGAACAGCTCAAGGAGACTGTGGCACAACATTCCACACTCTCTCTCCTAAATGTTCAAATCTTTGAACACCTTGCTCTTGATACCCAGGAGGTCTTAGCACCATAATTTTGACCGACTCCACTTGGGAGCGGATGAGGTGGACCAGAGTAGAGAAGATGCAAGGACCTATGGCAAGGGAAGAAGAAGGAGAATTAAGGATCCTGCAATAGATATAACAAGTGTTGTTAGCCTGGGGGAAGAATTAAATAGTGACTGGTACCAGTTCTTTCCCTATCCCTGTTCCAGTCGTCTAGTCTCAAGATTCTTATGAAGCAGGGCTAGACTTTCTTTGATCACCCCAGAGTTATTAGCATAAAAACAGCATTCCTCGTTTAGGGCAGCACACAGGCCTCCCTTTTGCAGAAATAGTAGGTCAAGTCCCCTATGGTTCTGGAGTACCATCTCAGCCAGGGAGTCAACTTGGCTTTCCAGTTTTGAGATGGATGACTCGATCTGAGTCAGGTCTGTAGTCATTTGTGCACTTAGCTCAGCATACCCAGAACTGCCCTTTAGTGCAGTGCTGAGGGTGGTAATGCCTGCTATCCCGAGCCCTACTAAGAGGGGAAGGAACGGCAGAGCCTATTTCTGTCTGATTGTCTCCATGGGGGAAAAATGGGACCGGAAGTGGCTCCACCCGTCCCCTCCTGGAAGAACAGACAGGCTGGGGAATACGCTATCAGGACACAGAATGAGTCTGGCCTTCTGAGGAGAATGGCAGAATAAGTACACCTGGTCAGGCCATCCCTGCAGGCAAACCATGAACCTTCAAGGACTTGATACCAAACTGCAACATCTGATGAGGAAGCTGAAATATTAATCAAAGAACTGGGGTTACAGAACTGGAGGAGAGGGTCAGAAAGACTCATGGAAGCAGTCACCAGGCAGGTTCCTATACCTTGGAGATTCCCAAGAGTGATTTTAGGCTGCTCCCAGGTACAGTTAGACTGAGAAGTGGTTCCAGGAACTGAATCTGTCAGGGCAATCCCCACAAAATAAGGGGGTTCAGAGTTAATGCAGAGCCAGCAATTATGGCCCAACTGGGGATTTGTGGAGTTCAAATAGGAGTGCACTAATGGCAACAAATCAAACATAGAATGAGAACCAGAGGATTCAGGAGGACTGTCAACTGGGACTAACGGGTTAGAAATAATAGGAGAACTTTGGGTCAGAGTAGGGATCTGTGGAGCTAGGGATGGTGCTGGCAGAATAGGATCAGCTAGGACTAGTGTCCTGGGGGACTAGTAAAGCAGTCAGAGGTCCCACGGGCTTAGATGGGGGCGGATCTTTACGATGAACTAGGAGGTAGTGGCTGAATTTGAAAGTGCTAACTACTCGGGAACAAAGGGTAAGAGTTTGGGACTCTTCCCACTTCTGGTGGGATGGTTGCTGGATCGTTAGGATAATATGGGGGTGGGGGTGGGGGTGGGGGTAGAGGGGAGTGGGGTTCCAGTGTGGTCTGGGTCTGCTGGTCAAAGGTTTGGATGGTCATCCTAAAGGAGTTATCTCCTGGGAGTGAGCACCATCCAACACCAGGGAGTGGGGGGTCTATAGGAACCCTGAAGTAGAAGCAGGGAGCCAGGGGAAGGCTCTACTGTCATCGAGGGTTCTAAACCTGAGTAGTGGTGGCAGAAAAAGGAGGGACCTCCTTCGAGGTCTCTAAAGGTCATTGTCCAAATGGGCTTTGGGGCGAGTGGGTTTCCCAAAGCTTTGGAAAACAAAGGAAGGAGGAAGAGAATTAAGAAAAATCCCATAATAGCACTTCCAGACTGGAGAAACCCCAAAAGGGGAAAGGAGCCCTTAGGGGAGGATATACAGACAATTTAGGGCACTCACAAAATAACAGAGTAAATACAAGGATTAATCTTCCCAGGGTTTCCCACCCAGAGTCTTTGGGGGAAATCAAATCTGGGGGGTTGTCACCAATTTCTGTTTTCCACTCAGTGGTGACTGCTGGCTTCATTCGGCTGTAGTGAATCCAGGTGGGGATCCACTCAACCTTTACAGCAGTGGGCGTGGTGAGGATCACAGTATAAGGTCCTTTCCACCTGGGTTCCAGGCTGGAGGTAGAAAATTTCTTTATCAGGACTGCATCACCAGGCTGGAATGAATGCGCTGCTTCAGAGAGGGGAACTGGAAGGGCTTCTCGTACAAGATGTGAGATGTCCTTCTGGGTTTTCTGCAGGGCCTGTAGAAACTTGATAAGGGAGGAGTTAGAAACTTCAGCCATTATATCTTTCCTGACCAAGGGAAAAATCGGAGGTGGCCTGCCAAACAGAATTTCAAACAGAGTTAAACCCAGTCTGTTGGGAGTGCATCTACTCCTCAGTAGTGCAAATGGCAGAAGCGAGACCCAAGAGCTCTGAGTCTCTAAGACGAGCTTTGTAAGGAACTCCTTAAGTGTTCTATTCATTCTCTCTACTTGCCCAGAGCTCTGAGGTCGGTAAGCACAGTGGAGCTTCCAATCAATGCCCAGGGCCTTGCTTATGCCTTGTGATATTTTGGCAACAAAGGCAGGCCCATTATCGGACCCTATGGCTACTGGAAGACCAAAGCCGGGCATTAACTCATTTAGTATCTTTTTGACCGCTGTGAGAGCTGTTTCATTTCGGATGGGGAATTCTTCTGTACAACCTGAAAAAGTATCCACAAAAACTAATAGTATTTGTACCCAGCTGTTGACAGCTGTACCTCAGTATAATCTACTTCCCATCTTTCCCCAGGGACTTGTCCCTTAAGCCTGATTCACACACAGGCTTACTTAATTTTTTGCATATTTACTCTAGCACAAGTGTTACATTTATGAATGTAACTTCTGATCAATTGGCTAACATCCTTTATATAATATCTGCTCAATAACTGATGCATTTTCTTTTCACCTAAATGAGTGAAATTATGCAAGTCCTTTCCCAGCATTCTACTTAATGCTTGTGGAATAAAAATCTTGTCCTCTATGTACCACCAAGCTCCCTCTCTCTGACCTCCCCTGTGAGAAGTGAAAACATCTTCTGAAGGGGAGTATGCAGGTAATGGAGGAAGGGGAGTGATTGCCAAAGGCAAGGAAGAGGTGGGGGAGGAGATGGCAGCTTGGCAAGCTGCTGCATCCACAGCCCGATTCCCCACTGCTTCCATTGTCTCACCTGATTGGTGAGCTGAGCAATGAATAATAGAAACAGAAAAAGGTAACCAGATTGAATCTAGCAGGGAAAGTATCTCTGCCTTATTCTTAATTTCCCTCCCAGCGGATGTCAACAGGCCCCTTTCTTTGTAAAGAGAGGCGAGGATATGACCTGTTGCAAAGGCATAGCAGCTGTCAGTGTAAATATTAACTGATTTTCCATTGCTATGCGCAAGGCTTGAGTCAAAGCTTCTGCTTTCTGGGCAGATGAGAGGGAAGAAGACCAAAGGGTAGAGAGAGAAGGATAATCCATCACTTCTGCCCCAGAAACATGGGTGTCCCCCACAACAAAACTGCTCCAGTCAGTGAAAAGAATCAGGTCAGGGTTTTTCAGTGGGATGTCAGAAAGGTCAGGCCTTGCTGACTGTAACTCCTCAAGGAGCTGGAAGCAGTCATGCAGGGGGACCGGGTCAGAACTAGGATCTGGGAGCAAGGTGGCAGGATTCAGGGCAGACGATTTAGAGAAAGTGAGGCAGGGATGATCGAGAAGCAGGACTTGATAGCGTTAGAGAGCCACCTGTCAGGGGCAGACCTGAGCAAAGCCTCAACAGAGTGAGGGGCAGAGATAGAGAGAGACTGGCCCAAGGAAAGCTTATCAGCTTTCTTTACCAGGAGGGCAGTCACTGTTATGGCCCTAAGACAGGGGGACCATTGAGCTGCTACAGACTCTCTGGGTCAATTGTGCTATAAGTTCGGTAAGCTTCATACAACCTTTCTAAAAATGCTCCCGGAGATTCTTCTGCACCCTGAGTAACTTCAGAAATCTTGGTCATGTTAATAGGCTTCCTGGCGGGCTGCAGCTTTAAGACCCTGGAGAAGGTATCTATGATAAGCAGAGAGCCCAGTATGACCCTGCTGGGAATTGGGGTCCCAAGAAGGTCTTTCAGAGGGAAAACTGGCTTCAATCTGAGCACGATGCTCTTCTACAGATCCTCCTCCAGGTCCCAATACAGCATTCCTGGCCTCCCTTTTAATTTTGTCTCAATAAGTTCACAACTTAAACAATTATCATATCCAAGTAGATGTTTCATAAGTAAACATTGTTCATACAAATCAGTTTGCTTTTAAAATACCCAAAACATAGAAAAATATCCCAAATTGCATATTGTCCTTAACAGAAACCTTTTCAAAAGGACAAAGAAAAAAAAACTATTATTTTTAAGGCTCTTTAAATAATCTCAGGATGATCCAATATAATCTTTTTAAACTTATATAGAATGTCCAAATACCACATACAAGAATTCAAAGAAGTTCTTAAAATAGCAATTAAACTTTTAGTATGGATCATATTTATGACCATATTTCTCAAACAATAAAACCCATTTTGCATCAAAAAACAAATATTTAATCGATTAACCTAAATTTGAGTCTTTCTCTTTAAATCACCGTTTGAAAAAAACAAAAAAACAAACAAACAAAAAAAAAAAAACGCAGAAACACCTTTTGGGGGGAGGAGGGGAAGATAGGAAAGTATTCCCATATGGTCACCCTTCCCCCATTCAAAAAAATTCTCTCTCCTTTTTTTCCCATCCTTCCATTAAAAACATTCCTCTTTCATTCTTGCAACATACCTTAAACAACCTTCAACAACTTTCCTAGAGGTTCCACTGTTAAAATAAATCAGTGGGGGTTGGGGGGAGTGAGTCGAATCTTTGCCTTTGAAGACAAAGAATCCAATTCCTCCCTCCCCCACTTCTTCCTTCTTATTCCTAAATACATTTCCAATACCTTCTCATTTCTTGATGCAAACCTGCATTCCTCTTTCCTTTGTCCTTCAAAATCTTTAACTCATACACATAACAGGTTAACAAAAAAAAAAAAAAAAAAAAAAAAAAAAAAAAAAAATCAGTCCCAGATTTTGAGAGAGAAAAAAAACACTTTTAAGAATGGAACTCCTTCTGTCTCCCTCATCTCCCTTAGAGGCAGAACAGGTATGGGGAGAACCAGGACTGGCTGGACAGATCCTGAAGCATTGTATTCAACTCTACCTCTAGTACAGTAAGGGGAGAGAGACAGAGGCTGCAGAGGGCCAGGCGGAGAAATGGGGAAGGGAGTAGTCAAAGGGGAAGAAGTCAGTACTTCTATACTGGCCATACCAAGCCTCTGTGTGCCGGCAGGAGAAGAAACAGAGGTAGGGGAAGAAACAGAGGCCGGGGATGACAGCGGCAGAGAAAGAGAAGGGGATAAAGGCCCAGATGGTGAAAGGCCAGGGTCAGGATTTCCAGGCAAAGGAGGATACAGACCTGAACCCAAATAAGGTGGGGGGAAGGGGATTATCTAAGGGATCTTCTGGAGAGTCCTGTAGGACTTTTTTCTCCGTTTTTGTTTGAGCTGCTGGCAGTTTGCAACTTTCCTTGTCTGTCCTCAGGGACAGTGTGACCAAAACTCGAATACCATTTGTCATGGCCACAGCCCTTAGCCAGGAAGGAGGGTAAGAGACAACTTGCAGCCAAACATCAATATAGGGATACTGATCTGTATGGCCAGGTTCACCTGTGACTACTCGGTGCACTGCCCATGCTATTTCCCTATCAAACGATCCCTCAGGGGGCCATCCTACCCAAAAGAAGGCCATTCCTTCTGGCAAAACAGTTTCAGTTTAACCTTTTTCCACGAGATTCCATAATCATGATGTTTAAATGTCTCAGAAAAATGATTAAGAAGGCGTTCGAGTGGAGTTACTGTTTTTGAAGCAGAGTTTCCCATGATAAGGTGGCTGAGTTAACAGATATAAGGCTATATACCACCAGAGGAAAACTCCTACTATCTTTGAACACGGCTGTTTCTGACAGAATAGTCTAACCTTTTCTGTTCCTTATATCCAATTGCCAAATTTCTCAATCACAGTTCTTAAAATGTAAAACTTAAAAGATCAACAGTTCCTAAAACTTAGTAGAGCTCTTACATTAACAAAACAGACAAATAACATAGAACATAGAACATACATCACATGGAACACAGAACAAAACTCACACAGACTGCAGTCACAACATTAACAACATATAAGACCTCAGACAACCCAGAGAATATCTTCCAACGCCCCAGAATGATACCTTACTCAGAATTTAGATGCCCTTCGGCATATTATTATTCGAGTTTACAGATGCTATAGCATAATAGAACAGGCATGCCAGCTGTCTAAAACGATACAAAACTTACTCTCCCAGGCCGAATCAATCAATCCATCTGAAGGCGTGTCCAGGACTGAAGAGCTGCTTCCTTTCCCAGAGACTCTGGAGAAATCCAGAGGGCTGATTTTTCTAGGTATAGACCCAGATCCTGAGCCGCCCCAGGCCTAGATGACCAAGAGGTCTCTAATCTCTAATCCCTAATCCCATCCTCAGTCTCTGTTATCTCCGTGGGACCTCCAAAATGTAATGCCGGAGAAACTGAGGCAAGATAGAGATTAGAGATTTTTTTAATATTTTATTAATTGGAGAGTTTAATTGACTGCACAGGACTCTTGTCTCAAAGTATCCAGTGAGGAATGGGGGAATGACAAACCCTTTTATAGTTTTCAAACAAAGAACAGAACAAGAGCAGGAAAAGTTCTTACAGAACCTTTTGGTTCTGTCAGGATGGGGAGAGCAATAAACTCTTACTGAAAACCAGAGTCAGGAAGTTTGAATACACAGAAATAAAGATGTCAATTGAAGTATCCGGGATGATCTTATCTCTTAGAGGGACAGTGTCAAAAATTTTTTGAAGGCAGAGGGAGCTAGGAGCCAGGATGTCTGATCTGCTCCTCATTTCCCATTGAAATTTATAACCTTAGAGCAAATGGTCATCAGTCTTAATGAACCAGAGGGGGTTTTACAACTTAAGGGGACTGAGGCAGAACAGTTAAGGAAACTGAGATAGAACAATTCAGGGAAACTCAGTCAGGACAATAAGGGAAACTAGTGCAGGGAAACTGAGGTAGAAAGCTCAAGGAGACTGTGGCATAACAGTACCTATTATTTACTTTTTCTGCCACAGATTTAAACTGGAGAAGATGCTTAGTAAAGATGACAGTTAACTTTTTGAAATGTGCTTGGGGGGTAGACACTTGGATGTCTCTCATTTTGCTTCTTGAAGCTGAATGTTTGCTCCATTTATAATTAATTTTTCTAAGAAATCTCTTTGTACAATATCTAGGGCAGCACTATGCATAATAAGCTCCTGAAATATATTAACAGTGGTTATTCTCAGAGCTTTCTTATGACTTCAATATATGGAACCAAAGGACTCTGAAAATGAGTAAATTGGAGTATGTTTGGTCACCTCCCTGACTCAGTTTACACTTTTGCACCAGCATTTCATATGACTACAGAAAGCAGATAGAGGCCTAAAGTTCATCTTCTATTAATACTGCAGCTCAGTAATGATGAGTTGTGTTTTAAAGAAGAAATGGAAAGACTTGGTTATAAAAAGATAAAAGAAATGCCAACATTGTGTCATCCTAAGTTTCCATTCAACTCAGCCTTCTGTTTTGGAAAGGGGTATGGAGGATGGGTAACAGAGAGCTGTTGTCTTCCATGATGCCATTCTCATAGCTTAGCTTAGTTTCCATAGAATTGTAATCTTATAGAATCTTAAAGCAGGAGGGGATCATTGAATTTAGAGGATTTCTCTGAATCTTCTTGAACTTATTTCTGTATCTACTCTACTCTGTCTAACCATTTTAATAGTGAGTTTCTCAAGTTTGTTCCTCACCCTATGAAACTCTTATTTCCTTTAGTTTTTTAGTTCTATATATAGACACTGTAATGTCCCTTTCTTTCATGTTGCCTTTCTCTGGTTTTGGGGTCATCTTACAGGGCTTGGAGTGGGAATGCTAGGCTGAGTTCAAAATAAAAATCTCCTTTTGATCTTTTGAATTTCTAACTTGTATGACCTTCCTGCTCTATGAAAGAAATCTCTTGAATGTTATTTTTTTAATCTTTTGTATCATTGACCCTCAACTATTCATCGTGGGTCAAATTGATTATTATAGTCTTATGCTTACTGTAAGATGAGAGCAATCTGATTACATTAGCTACACCTACTTTCTTTTGGTAAAGTGACTTTATTAAAAGAGTTTTGTTGGTTTGTTTTAGCAAAACTTTTTATGATGGAAAAGGATTGAGACATTTTATTTCCTTGTGGGCATCAAGGGGATACCCAAGTTAGACTTCCAAACCTGGAGTGAGAAAGACTTGAGTTTAAATGTACTCTCAGACCACAAGTAGCCATGTGATTACAGACAAATCATTTAACACTTTGTCTTAGCTGTCCTCCCACACCTAGAACAGTCTTTCCTTGTTTCTGTTTCCTCTTCAAGTCCCAGCTAAAACCCAACTTCGATGGAAAGCACTTCCCTGTCCTCCTTAATTCTAATGCTTTCACTTTGTTTTTTGTTGTTGTTGTTGTTTGTTTTTTAGAATTTATAATCTATATAGATTGTACTTAACTGTTTATGTGTTTACATCATTAGACTATGAGCAGAAATTGTTTATCTTTTTTTGAATCTGGCACATAGTAGGTATTAATAAATTTATTGACTAATAGTAAAATTCTGGGCAAATCACTAAACCTCTTCTGGGACATAATAGGTATTAATCTGGCTCATAATAGGTGCTAATAAATTTTTATTGGCTAATAGTAAAATTCTGGGCAAATCACTAAACCTCCTTTGGGTCTTGGTTTCCATCTCTAAACTGAGAATAATAATAGTATCTACTTTACAAGGTTGTTTGTGAGGATCTGTGTGGCTCAGAATGATGAGGGGTCACCATTTAATAAAAAGCTGGAGAGATCTCTAAGAGCAAAGCAAAAGTTTATTGTATGGTCTTGAGAGAATCGGGCTTCCCTCCCATGGAGCAAGAATCCGGAGGGAGAGGCCCCATTTAGGACAGGCTTGACATTTTAAACAGTCCCTAATGCAAGTACCCCTCCCACCACTGACCATCATCCTCATTGGCTGAGAGTCTTACATTCTAAAGGTGGGAACTACCCAAGAAATTGAACTTGGCCAATAAGTACATAGTTGCCTATATTTGATTGAAACAGGGGAAAATGATATCATGGGAGTATAGCAGGGAGGGGACTTAAGTATGCTCTTGAGTCAGTGCTCAAAGATCTTCAGGTCCACTCCAACTCTGAAGTAGATGAAGCTTTACTCGATTTGCACAATTGTCTTGAGAGATCTCACCTCACCTCGTTCAGATCAAATTAGATGATTTCTGTAAAAGGTTTTTTTACAAACTTTAAAGCATAATATAAACATTATTATTATGATCATTATTATGCAGAGTTCTTGAAAATATTTGAGAAAGAGATAGCTTTTACTTTCTAGAAGTTTTCCCAACACACATCCTCACACATACCCTATCCCATTTGTTGTTATTCACTTGTTTTTATCATGTCTAACTCTTCATGACCCCATTTAGGGTTTTCTTGGCAGAAATACTGCAGTGGTTTGCCATTGCCATTATAAATGAGCAACTGAGGTAAATAGGGTTAAGTGGCATTCCCAGGATTATGCAGCTAGTAAGTGTCTAAGACCAAATTTGAACTGACTTCAGGCCTGGCACTCTTGTCTACTGTGTCACCTAGCTGACCTCACAATATCCCTAACTGACCTAGTTTGTGACACTTCATAACCCAGCCTGTTTTGTTTTGTTTTGCCTATATTTTTACTCATTAGTTGCTTAAGACATTATACAGAAAAAGTTGAAATCTCTGAGTCTGCTTTTTTTTTTTCAACTCTGGAGCCAATTATATTCAGGGACTGAGTCCCTTCCAGAGTGGTACCCTACAGGAAAGGGATTCCCAGGGCACAAAGTAATTATTTTATTTTCAGGGGGGAAGACATTGCAGCTTGCCTGGAGCAATCTGGGTTGATGTTCACATTCTGAGGTTTTACATGATTATTTAGTTTCCAGTTTTCTTTTCAATTAAGTAGTTATTCTCAGGCAGTTGTTGTTGCTATGGGAACTGTGCTACTGACTTAAGAGTATTTCCTTAAAGCCAAACTCGCTTCAATCATATGGTACTGAATATTATAGTCCTATAATGAAAAAAACACAGTAGATTTTAAACATAAGAAATGACAAATAACCCATATCTCCTCTTTCATAGAGGGTTTAAAGGAGAAATTCTCCTGACAGAGAGAGGAATTTATAGATCAAAATGAGTTATAGATTTGGAACCAGAGGGTTTGAATCCAAGCTCTTCTACTTACTCTGATGGACCTTATAGATCATTTCACCTCATCTCTGGAATAAAGGAGTTAGATTAGATGGATTTTAAGGTTCCTTTCAGCTTTCAAGTATGATCCTGTTATCCTATAATTTTTGAAATCATAGATCAAAATTTGGAACTGAAAAGATTTTAGATTCATTGAATTCAACTCCCTCATTTTAAAGATGTGGAAACTGAGTCACAAAGAAGTTAAGAATTGCTCTGGATTACATAGCTATTAAGATTTGGTGGAGCTCAGGTAATTAGAAAGGTTTGAACCTGACGTCTTATGTCTTCAAAACCTCCCCTGTGATCAATTGATTCTATATTTGGATTTTTTTTTTCCTTTAATTTTGAAGAGATTACGATATTTGTTCATTTTTGTTTTCTAATCTTTGTATTTTAGGACAATTTGATCAGAGAATCAGACTATATGTCCCGTATAAGAATCAAGCTTTTCTTTCTTACTAATGGAGGGAAACAAAAGTTTGGGAATGTCTAGGTCTTATTTTATCTCTCCGTTTCATGCCAAAAATGACTTTTGTAGTTGTGGGGATTCATTTAGGAACTTTCAGGGTGATGAGAGTTAGGTAAGGGGTACCTAAATGAAATTAGGGTTAATTGAGGTCTAGTGGCAGGTTTGGGTTACAGGGAGTCAAATAGAGCTCTCCTGCAACCCCTTTGGATTCGGCACAAAGATACAGAGTTAAATGAGGTCTAGTAGCAGCGTGAGAGTCCCCTGTAAAGGAATTTACAGACCCGAAAACCTAGATTAATAAAAGAGGTTTATTTGGGGTTTGGAAGTAAGGGTAAAGGTAGAAATACGCTAGGGCCAGAGCTGGTGCTGAGTGGACAGGAACCCTGTATAAGGATGCCATGTTTGGGCCTCCTGCAAAGAATGGGCTCCAGGATTTCCTTTTTATAATGGGGGTTCTTGGTGATCTTGAAGTTGGGTGGAGTTCCAGGCTGACTCCTGGCTGGTTTCAGCCAGGGTTAGAATTTGAATAGAATTCAATGGGTTTTTAGATAAGGAACTGTTTGTGCTGGGGGTGGGGTTTGGGGAAAACTGAACAGATAATTAGAGTGGGGGCTGGGACAGCCCAAGTTAGCTCAGATCCCGTGGGGGCTGGGAAAGCCTGGATATCTCCCCTTGGGATTCATGGGGGCTGGGAATTAGAAAGGAGTCTTAACCCAGTACTTCATAACTGTAGGAATCTTGTTAGATCAGAGCTCAGTTCTCTGCAGCTCTTGTCCAGAGCCAGATCAAAATCCAGATGCCATGTTGGATCTGCGACCAAATCTGATCAATCAGGAGTTTCAAGTCATTCTTTTCTACTAGCAGCCTTCACTTGACATTCTTAAGGCCCAAGATGACTTGGCCTTATTCTTTCTGCCTGTTCTCGATAACATCTTTGCTACTCTTCCTTGACACAGTTCCTAATGGGATAAACATTTGGTTTGTTTATTGTGTTTTTAAGCATGTGTATGTGTGCAAAAGAAAAATGATATAGATTACTGTTGAGGGTGGTAGCCCCTTGATGTTCCTGTTTGATCTACAACTTCCTTTGGGACTTGGACTTTGATACAAGATCTGGTCAAACTAGTCTGGGCTTGTACCCAAACCTGCCAAAAATCTGGCCTTCTAGGAATTGTGTGGTACGGAAATGGTGAGGGAACACCATTTAATAAAAAAGCTGGAGAGAGCTCTAGAGAAAAGCAAAGTTTATTGTACATTCTCGCGAGAAGGGCGTCCCACCCCTAGAGTAGACTATCCAAGAGAGGAAGCGCCTCCTGTGGGCAGGACAGCACCTTTAATCCCTAACGCAAAACGCCCCCTCCCACCACTGACCCTCATCCTCATTGGCTGAGAGTCTTACATTCTAAATGCGAGATCTACCCATGAAATTGAACTTGACCAATAAGTACATAGTTGCCCATATTTGGATGAAATAGGGAGATGTCATAGGAGGGGAAGGCAATGCCCTTCAGAGTCCTTCAGGCCTACTCGAACTCTGAAGTAGATGAAGCCTTACTCGATTTTCACAACTGTCTTGAAAGATCTCACCTCATCTCATTCAGTCCCTCCTCTTATTTTGTACACTGAGATCTCTTCAAATTTTTGTAACATAATTTCACATTCCCTATGAATTCCTCACTTCCTTCTGATTCCTGTTGGCCTTGGGCCACCGGCTCCACCCTTACCCTTTTAACAGCATCTATTTAACAGACCCTTCAGCTTTCTCTTCCAACCTGATCATTCCAGATGATGAGTTTTGGACAATTCTGGTTATTAATCTGATCAAACAAGGGATGTAGATAGGGAATAATATAACACCACTAAGAGCTATAAGGCCAAACCAAAGGAGCTGCTTCCACCAGCTTCCCAAACCAGGATCATCAAGAAGTATTGAACAGTGAGGTCCAAGTCTGTACAGGAACATGAGCAAGTTTCCTAATGTTCTTAGTGATTTCCTTCACTAGATTACCATTGTTATCAATCTTTATACAACATGTGGATAAATTTAGTTTAGCACAAACTCTCCCTTCCTCAGCCAACAAATAATCCAGCACAAGTCTATGTTGTAAAACAGCCTCTCTGGTTTGAGTAGCTTCATCAGCCAAAAGATGTAGTGCCTCAGCTGTCTGATTGGTGATAATCTCTACAACTGCCTGAAGCCTAATTATCCTGTTCAACATGTATATTGGAGTTCTATATCCCCAACTTCCATCTTGAGCCCAGGTCGCTGGCCCATACTCTTTGACTATTCTTTCTGGAGGCCAGGCCTCCCCCCAACCATTTGCATCTTCAGTCCAAGTGATGGAGTTATCTAAACTCCGTTTCCCCCTTCCCAAATCATCATACAACTGAATCCCTAAATATTGGTTTGCCTGTTCGCGAAGAAAGAAAAATCTTGGCCTTATTAGTCCAATATAACAATTCCCTGTCCAATTAAGAGGCAGATGAGTATAGGCAGTTAAACCACAGATCCAATAATGACCCTTTAGAGCAGGTTGTTCCCTTGGAAATATGTCTGAGCTATTCCTTGTAAAAGGGTAATATTGTTGGTCTCTCGTCCCTAGGGGGCTTCCCCCACAAAGGGGTCATACTGGCATTTCCATAAACCTTGCTCTTTTCTCCAACTACAATTGGCAACTGGCCACTGGCCTGTTAGATTAGAGGTACTCCAAAATGTGGAAAACAGAGTCCCATGTTGCCTGGGTGTCCCTGGGGTGATATTATTGGTAACTGTACCCAATGTATATGTTCCCTTTCCTCTTATTCTCTTTTATACATCTCAATACATCCCACTCTACTTCATTACACTCAGCAGTAGTGACTTGTTGATAGCAATATCCCTGCTCTCCTATTTCTGGGAGAACATCCAAGGTACAGTCTTTCTAGTCCTTCCCACACTTCAATTGAGGATTCCTCCCCGTATTCCGCCAATATTTAGACATTTTTGTACAGTCAATTGTCTTTGGCCTCAGGTCTGTTCTTGAATAGGTCCACTCACATACACTAATTCCTAGCTTCAAACCTTGTCCTGTCTGATTTAAGCAGTATTTCCCTTTCCTATCTTCTGTCAATGACCACTGATGTTTCTCTTCTCAATTCTGGAAACCGGTCCCATTATGAATTTGGGATCTGTTGCTAAGGATCCAGGCTGGGCTTAAGGGGACAGGTAGCCATGGCCATTGGTTCAATTGTTGGGATCCACCACAGATCCAACAATTCGATAAGTTAAATGTTCTCCTTATATTCTGCATGAGCAGGAGAAATTGGTTCTCATCTCTAGAAGGTCATAAGGAAATAGATAAGCCCAAAGCTTAGGGAGAGCCTCATAATGTTCAACTATTATAACACCGTGTTGTTAAGGTGAACTTCCCAAAGGAAAATATATCAAATCACAAACAGGCAAAGAGACCCAAAGTAAGAAAAGAGAAGTCATACAGTTACAATGCACTGGATTCAGAATCAGTGTTCCCATTCAGTGGAGGTCCCCTCCTCTTATGTAATTGGAGGTCTCCCCTGTCTTCAACTGTCCACTCTGATAAAGGTGGCGCCACAGGTCCTTTTGTCCTGGTGTGGTGTGTCCAGCCTCGTTCCTGGGTGCGAATCGCAGTATCTGAAGTCAGTATCACTTGGTAGGGTCCGTCCCAGCACGGAGTCAGCTTCTCGTCCTTCCAGGAACGGATCAGCACCCAATCACCAACCTGAATTCTATGAACAGGGAAACCTAGAGGAGGAGTCTGAGCTATTAGCCCTTTTTGTTGAAGTCCTTGCAAATGTTCCAGCAATGATTTAACATATCTCTTAACAAACAAATCCTTAGTTTCTAAAATAGGGTCCCAGTCTCCCTTAGGATAAGCCTGGAAAGGATCACCGTACAATAATTCATAAGGTGAAAGCCCAATATCTCTACGTGGCTTGGTCCTGATTCTAACCAGAGCGAGGGGAAGGCATTTTGTCCAAGGTAGTTGGATCTCTAAAGATAACTTAGTCAACTGCCGTTTTATTTCTTGGTTCATCCTTTCTACTTTCCCAAAAGAGGGAGGATGCCAAGGGGTATGGAGATCCCAAGTGATTTCTAAGGCCCTAATCAGATTCTGCAATACCTGGGCAGAAAAATGTGTTCCCTGATCCGAGTCTATCCTCTCCACCATTCCATATCTAGGAATAATTTGTTCTAATAAGACCTTACTTACTGTCGAGGCAATTGCTCGGCCTGACGGCCCATGAGGTCAGATGGTCCACTATGACCAGCAAGAACTCGACCCACTGGTGGCAGCTCAGTAAAGTCCACCTGGATGCTTTGGAATGGTCTGATTCCAGGAGGTGGTCCCCCTTTTGGAAGCTGGCGTTGGGCAGCCCTGTTAGTCCTTCGACAAACAAGACAACCGTCCACCAGTTGTCGAGCCATAGTATATAGGCCGGGGGAAACATACCTTGTCAGTATAGCATCACACAGGTTTTGGACATCCCAATGACTGCCCTGGTGCAGTTGCTGAAGGACTTGCCTCATACTTGCTTTGGTCAGTACCTCTCTGCCATCAGGTAAGAGCCATCGTCCTTCCGAGTTCTCAACTGCTCCGAAAGTTGAGGCCTTCTCTTTTTCTTCCTGAGTAAAACTAGGAGAGGGTAGACTAGGGGGAAGTACAGGTATCAAAGCCATTATATGAGAGATTTCCTGATCTCCGGCTCCCTTGGCCTCCCGGTCTGCTAATCTATTTCCCCTTTCCTCAAAAGAATTTCCCATCTGATGTCCCTTTACATGTATTACCGCTATATTCCTAGGAGTCAGAATATTTTCTAGTATCTCTCTGACTAGTGTATGATGAACCAGTTCTTTACCTTTACTGTTTACATATCCTCTTTCCTCCCAAATCCTCCCAAATACATGCACCACACCCCAGGCATATTTAGAATCAGTATATATATTCCCATCTTGGTCACGCAATAATTTTAACGCTTGATTTAAAGCATACAATTCACAACAATTCACAAGTTTGAGCCAACTAATGGGCAGGTAGACTGCCCTTGGTAACAGTGGAAGTTCTAACAAACCCATTTCTTTTCCCATTTACCATCCTAGAAAAACCATACATAAATTCTAAACAAATATTTATCATAACCTTGTGTTGATAACAATAAGGAATTTGTCCCAATGAGTTTATATCCAAGTAGATCTTTCATAAGTGAACATTATTCATACAAATCAGTTTGTTTTTAAAAACACCCAATGCAAATACAATCATATACAGAATGTCTAATTCCACACAAGAGAATTCAAGAAGTTTTGATAAGAGATTCCCATTAACTTGTAATGGGAGAGACATTCTGCTATTCTGAAACATAAGGTCTTATCAAGTATTCTGATAAAGAGGCAGGGGGGGGGAGGTTTGCAAAACTAAGAGGCAGGGAAACTGAGGCAGGACTGAGTCAGGACAATAATTCAAAGTTAAAACATAAGCTAGCCAATCATAGTCTAGCAAATTTTCAGCTAGAGTCCCCTGTAAAGGCCTTTTGTCTATTTTTCGAGGTCCTTCATCAGGGAACCAAAATGATGAGGTAAGCAAAGAGTAAGTAGTTTCCAATTCGGCCTGAACTGAAATAAGACATCAGTTTTTCCCAATTTTCTGACCAGTTGAAATCTCAGTTTCCTTCCCCCCCCCCCCGTTTACAGAAATTATTAGATTATACACAACAGACTAGTAAATTTCCCAAAATAGCAATAGTCATACAGTTTTATACAGCAATAGTTCTGTTCTCCAGGGGACAAAAAGGAAGCAGGATTAAAATTATGATCTTGGATTATGGAGCATTCTTTTCTAATAGTATTGCCTCATGTTTCAACATTCTGGAATCTGTGAGCCATCTGCCAGCCCTCTAGATTTAATATTGTTCTAACTTGAATACCCCTTCATTTCATCTTCTCTGCATATTTAATAGGGGATTGAGTGTCAAAAGTTCTTTCCCCACCATGATCATGCAAAACATGAAAAGCGCATCTGAATATAGATCTATAGTCAGGAACTTGGGATTGGGGTTCCAGAGATTGCCAGCTTCGTCTCAAAAAGAAAGGCAAAGTGGGAGCGGTCCTAGCAATGTATATCTCACTGACCACTTGGCTCTGATTACAAACATAAGAGGAAAAACCAGGGGCATGATTTAAGGCAGTTTTACTTCAGGTAGCTTCCTAATTTTAACCATCCCACCTCCAGATGGTGGAGTTTAACGACCTCTGCAAACAGTTATACCTGAATTCAAAACTCCAAGTAAATATTAGCTTCAGTCCCAAAAGATTTTATCTAAATGTAGGCTGTTCCTTTAAACAGTAGAAATAATTAATATCTAAATCAGCAAGGAGGTGCAGTTATTAAAAACAAACTAACAAACAAAAAAAAAAAAACCCACTATACTTAATGGGAGGAGGGACGTCTCCATGTGGTCCCCCTTCCCCCACACCACCATGCTTCCCGACCCAATATATCATAGCTCCATTTAAACTATTAATCAATCTTTCCTGTCCCATCTTTAAATATATATGTATATATTTTTAAACTTTACACTTCAATGTTTGCACGTAACTGACCCAAATTTCATAAAACTTAATACATGCCCAACAGAGCTGACAAATACTTAAGGCATAGCTCAGTTACAAATTACCCAATACCTCTAGCAAACATACCATCTAGGTAGGGAGATACAACCACAACCTCCCCTAAGTAAGTTACCAGCATTTTGTTTTAAAAACCTATGTTTTAACTAAAAATCCCAAACACAGCTTTAAATTCCCAATAATATAAAACTACTTTGCTATCAGATTTAAAACAATGAACTTCACTAAATAGCGGTTTCTTTCCCCCGGCCCATGTGGCCCTGCTGCAGTCAGGACACGTGGGAGGAAGAGGAAGAAAGCCACCATCTTCACAGGCTCAATCCCACATACTTCCCCGTGTACAGGGTTTCTGATCCCAAATGGGATCTACTAACAGCTATTTCTGGTCAGCTGAAACGACCCCTGCTTCAAAAGACCTAGTTCTCCTCCCCGCCCGAAGGCCCCTGGAAGGGCTAATGGAATTAAATCCTCTCAGGTCCTTCCTTTCAGGTACCATTTAATCCTTTTGGCACCACCAGTCTGCAACAAAACAACAATACCTTATCCGCTTTTTCTTGCTTTTTATTTTTCCTCATATTTTGGCAGTTTGTTCCAATTACTTAATTTATCTCCCAAGGGAATATCTACCGGTATTTTCTGATATTTTTCTCATTTCTCTCCGCGAGGGCTGGCTGGGACTAGGCCACACCCATTGAATTTGGAAGGAGTTTAACAGACTCCTAAACGCCCAAACACGCTAACCGTCGCCGGTTAACCCAGTCACCCAGGAAGGCCTAGCTCTCTTCCTGTCTACCGTCTACAGCCCCCTCCAGAACCTATAACTAGACTCAAGGGGCTTCACAGGACGCTTACCTCTGGGTTGCTGCGCAGCAAATTACTTGACTGATCTGTCCTCCACCAACCGGTTGGGATTTTCACCGCGGAGTTTCCCTTGCTTTTCTCTGAGTTTCTCCACTTCAGGTCCACTCTACGTCAGGGAGCAAGGAGAAGCCCCTGGATGCTGGCGGGCTGCCTAAATCAAGGCAGGGCGCCATCCCACTAGCACCCAGGAGTTCACCTACTCACCGAGTAAAGGATCCCGGACGAGCCCCCAAACTGTGTGGTACGGAAATGGTGAGGGAACACCATTTAATAAAAAAGCTGGAGAGAGCTCTAGAGAAAAGCAAAGTTTATTGTACATTCTCGCGAGAAGGGCGTCCCACCCTTCGAGTAGACTATCGAAGAGAGGAAGCGCCTCCTGTGGGCAGGACAGCACCTTTAATCCCTAACGCAAAACGCCCCCTCCCACCACTGACCCTCATCCTCATTGGCTGAGAGTCTTACATTCTAAATGCGAGATCTACCCATGAAATTGAACTTGACCACTAAGTACATAGTTGCCCATATTTGGATGAAATAGGGAGATGTCATAGGAGGGGAAGGCAATGCCCTTCAGAGTCCTTCAGGCCTACTCGAACTCTGAAGTAGATGAAGCCTTACTCGATTTTCACAACTGTCTTGAAAGATCTCACCTCATCTCATTCAGAATTAACCTGAGCTCTGTCCATTACTTCTTCAAGCAGATAAAAAGAGCAAAGCTAGAACCATCTTTGGTTCAGAGATTTGAAAGATGCCAGCTAAGATGCTCGCATCAGAGATTCTCTCTCCCCGCCGCTTTCGGTGTATATTTTCCTCTATCTAATGCCTTTTACTAACCAGACCTTAACCTTGCTTCCAAACCCTGCAATAAACATCTTTTACCCATCTAGGTTTTCGGGCCTGTAAATTCATTTACAGGGGACTCTCGCCGCCACTAGACCTGATTTAACTTTGTATCCTTGCACCGAATCCTAAGGGGGTTGCAGGGGAGCTCCATGTGACTCCCTGTACCCTGAATCCTGCCACTAGACCTCACTTAATCCTATTGAGGTATATACTTCATTATTAGGTATTTATCTCATGATTTGGTTCAAGTTACCTCATCATTTTGAGGTTCCCTATTACCTCATCAATTACCAATCATAATCATTCTATTTATTAGTTTTAGTTAACTGGTTTTTTAAAAATCAGAAGGTACTAAGGATGAGTGATAGAATTATTAGTTGGCAAGTTACTGAAGTGTCAAAATAAAATGCCTTAGTAAAAAAAAAATTGTGTAAAAAATTAGTGTGAACCATTGTTTAATGGAGTCTTTGTTATTAAAAGAGCATTAGAATTCTAAATTGGGTACTTTGTTACTGATAAGCAGGTGATTTTCTCTCTGGCGAAAACTGGAGATGAAACTTTTAATATGTATGCACTCTTACCTCTTGCAAAGCTTCTTATTGTTTGTGACAGTCCCAGCTACTTGTAAAATTAAAAGATAAATAAATGACCATTGTGGCTTTCCTCTTGTGTGGTATGGTGAGGGGTCACCATTTAATAAAAAAGCTGGAGAGAGCTCTAGAGAAAAGCAAAGTTTATTGTACATTCTGGGGAGAAGGGTGTCCCACCCTTCCAGTAGACAAGGGTGTCCCACCCTTCGAGTAGACAATCGAAGAGAGGAAGCACCTCCTGTGGGCAGGACAGCACCTTTAATCCCTAACGCAAAACGCCCCCTCCCACCACTGACCCTCATCCTCATTGGCTGAGAGTCTTACATTATAAACTCGAGATCTACCCATGAAATTGAACTTGACCAATAAGTACATAGTTGCCCATATTTGGATGAAATAGGGAGATGATATCATAGGAGGGGAAGGCAATGCCCTTTGCTCTAACTTCAGAGTCCTTCAGGCCTACTTGAACTCTGAAGTAGATGAAGCCTTACTCGATTTTCACAACTGTCTTGAAAGATCTCACCTCATCTCATTCACTCTGAATAAAGATTTCCTTGAATCTGAGGCTTCCTAGTTTGACTGGGGAGATCAATGTAGATAAAGAAGTGAGTACATATTTGATTGTGCTAAGAGTCAGCCTAGGTTAAGAAGAGATTTAAATTAAACGAAGCAGTAGTTTGTTTGGTTTTTTTTTTCTTATATCTTTTGGAAGTGATTTGGAAATGACCAATAGAAATATAAGAACCTCTTGGCGAATAATAGTCTTTATGATAAGGAGAAGGGTGAACTTATATGTTATGTCATATCAATGCTTTATAAGTTGTGTTAATTTTAATACTTGTGTGACCTTCGATAAATCACACCCTCTCTGGATTTTTATTTTCTCATGTAAAATGAGAGGGACTGGGCTAGATTTTTTTTTTTAAAGTCCCCTGTAGTTCAGTGATTCTATGTCTCATAAGGTATTTTACAGGAAAAAAATAGCCTTTTCATTATTTCTGAAGTTGTTTTTTTTTTCTCTTCTTTCTTTGCTGCCTATTGTGGTTTCTTCAGGTAATTGGACCTATCTGGGATGGGGAGAACAACCGAGTATGTAACATTTTTAATTTTTTTTTATTTTAAGTTTCTTAGTCCTTCCTTTCATCATCCTTCTCCTGCTTTTCACCTTCCCACTCCTGATCCCTGGAATCATGCTATTCATGCATACAAGCATAACATTTATGTCTCTTGGCATAATTGCCTAAGGATGGAATGGCCCATTCACTGGTGTACTTCCAATTTGTTTCCTAAAGGCTTTTTGTCTCAAACTTAAAACCAGATTCCCAGTTTATTTAGCAAGGCCTAGTAGTATGAGCCCACATAAGCCTAGGGAGAGCTCTTCTGCCTGACATATCTACAAGGTATTATCTGCTGCCAACCAGAGTACAAGTCACAGTATGTAATAACAGGTTCATGGTTTGAGAAGTTGACACAATGACTTAGTGCCTTTGCAAACTGCAAGGAGACTGAGCTTATTCCGTGCATTCTACCTCAACTGAAGAAAATGGGCTGAGGGCAAAAAGAAATGGCCTGATGGTTGGTTTTTTAAAAAATAATCCATTTGGCAAGAAGAAAAAATATATTTTTGGCCAAAGTCCATTTTTGTACCACTAGGAAAATGGCCCTCCTCATTTCTTCTTCAAAATAACCTGGTCTTAATAGACATTTTCCACAGCCTAATATGGCATCTTTGATCTGAGCACTCATACAGCTAGCAAAGCATGGCACTAGATTCCTAGTGCCAGACTAATTATATTGATTGACAAACCTAACTTGGCCATTGCACTGATTATGTTTGGGCCATTGGAATAATCTAACAGACTATTGCCAGAACATTTGTCACCATCATTGTAGAATCAGTCTTACTTGGTGATTTAAAGTTTTAAAATAGAATCATAGAAAAAAAAAATTGGACATTGAAAGAAAATATATTTGAGCAATGATTACTTATTATTCCCCAAAGGTAGCCTATGCTTTCTTTCCTATCTCTCTGCTTTCTCTTATGCCACATTTTCCTGTCATGTGCTAGGTCTTCCCTTTCCCCCTTATCTCATTATTCTCATGCTGGGCCCAACTCAGTTGTGACCTCTTTCATAAAGGCTTTTCTCACCTTTTACAGATGAAAATGGTAAACTCTCAAACTTGAAGAATCTTATGCCTTCTGTATTTATTCAGTTGAGTTCAACAAGCAGCTCTTGTCTGCTGGGCTTATCATTATATTAGAATCATTTGGAAATGGATTATTTCTTACTAGCTTATAAACACCTTAAAGATCAGTATCATGTTTGATATGTCTTTGTACCATTTAACAATGCTAGACACAGTATTTTGCTCATATTAAATATTGAGTAAATATTTGTTGGATGGACGAATAAATAAACAAGTGAATTTTCTCATTTGGGAGGTTTTTCTCCTCTATCTCTAGACTGATCATTTCCAAACTGAAGCCTTTATAATCCAAATATATGACAAGTCCCAGATGTTGGTTACACTGTTCTATAGGCCCACAATCTTTTTTCATAGTGGTATCAGGTAACTTTCTGAACAAGAACAAATCTCTTAATCAAACTGAGGTGAAATTTCTTTTCTAGTTCTTTCTTTGGGATAAAAGCATTTTTCATTTGGTCCCAGATGGATGAAGCCAAAAGCACATTGCTACTGAGGATCTTAATTCTCACTATTGACGAGATCTCTGAATTTGTTTTTTTGTTTTTTGTTTTGTTTTTTTCTTTCCCCCCTCCTCATCCCTGTTTCCTGAAACAGATTTAGCTTGTTTGCCAGTTTTCTCTCTTCTGCTCCCTCCCTTTTCCCTTTTCCCTTAAAGGTTCTTTCAGTTGTCCCTTATACTGAAATGGACAGACACCAGATAGCTCTGACCAGATTATTCAATTTAAAGCATCATTTATTAGCTGGCCAGCGACTGATCCCACTAGACAGGCTAGTAGAGATCAGCCCCGAACCTTTAGTGAGGTACACTTTTAATCCTGTTTACCACATCCTGGTACAGCCTTGTGGTTACAAATTTTGGGAATCACTGACACAATTTCTCCTTTACAATGGGGAAGTGTCTGGACGAGAGTGAGTACACAACAGAACCTTTTTGCAACGTAGACACCTACTTCTCGGAAAGTCTAGGGTCTCATGAACCAGGGGATGGAGCCCAGTCTGCACATAACACTTCCTTAATTTAGTTTAAGCAACATTTTCCTATAAGCCTGGACCCCTTGACCCAGGGATGAGGGTGGGGCCAGTCTTTTGTCCATTTCAATACATGCTCAAGGCATCTTCTATCAGAGTCTGTGTTTGTATCTCTGTTGTATCAACGGTACACTTCTCTTCCTAATGAGGAGTTATTGAGTGCTTGTATGCTTGAATATGTAATGCTCCAGAACTGAGAAAAGACCTTTTTTCCTGCAGTTTCCTTTATGTGGGCACTAAGCTCATAGAAAGAGAAACTGATTTTATTCCCTGATTTTTTTGGGGGAAGGGAGAGTGTAGGGGGTGCATTTCAAACCAACAGATGTATCAGGGGATAAAATAACCATAACCAAGTTTTCTCTTTGCTGGTTCATGTTAAGTTCTTGAATAGGTTTTATTGAACAGGTAAAAGCACAGGTTTCTAAATTTAGATGCCTTTGAGCTCTAGCTGCTTCTTATTTTAAGTCTTTGTTGTACTGCATGTTCCTGAAGATGTTGTCTTGTTTTAGCTAGTAAGCATTAACAATGTAAACTTCTTGAGAGAAAGCCTATCGATGTGTCTTTACACGTCTTCTTCCCTGAGATTTTGGTAAGCCTCTTCTCATTCTTTAATGAAGTTCATAGGAATACTTTGCAAATTGGAGAGTATATCAATCTACTTACCTTATTTACCCTGTAGCCCTTTGGGAAGTTATGTTCTAGTTATGTACACAAACCATTGTTGTCTACTTTGAAGAAGATGCCCTGTGGCTGAGGGACTTACTAGTCTCCCATGACATGCACTGTTAAAATACTGGCCCAGACTTGTCACGGTGACCTCACATGGTAGCTTCTTCCTTTCTTCCTGGAGAACAAGAGGAACCTTCAAGATCTCGTGTGCCTTTGAATAGATTGTGGGTCAGTCCTACAAAGTCAAGCCTTTGCTGAGATGATCCATTAATGCTCTACAAGTCATCCTGGGAAACTGTAAGCACTGTTTCAGGATGGGAAATTCAGATCTCAGGTAATGCCAAGTTTTATTTTACAGTGTAGACGTCTATCACGCTTTTAGGGTTCAATGGAAAGGATGCTGGATTTGGAGTCAAAAGAGCTAGAACAAAATTTTAGTACTGTCATTTGCTATTGGGGGGCCATGGACAAATAATTTAATCTCCCTGGGCCTCGGTTTTCTCATCTGTAAAATAAGTAAGTTCAACTAGATGATTTTTAAAGTCTGTCTCAACTCTAGACCTGTGATCTTTTATGTAGCTTCTAACTACCAGTCTCTAAACTGTGCATCTCTCTAACTAAAGAAGACATTGGTGGAAAATGGCATATGTTGCATGTGTTGTATATATTGCATGTTATTGTATATACAGAAAGAAGTAAAGCTGGAAGAGGGGTCCCCAACCAAGATCTGAAAGGTTGTCCACCTACATTTTTCGATATAAGGACATTTGTGAGCAACATGAAAAGTTACCAATTTTAATCATTCCCTCCATGAAGCACAAGGTTAATTTGATATATTCTACTGATAATACTCAGTTTTTGAAGCAGAAAAAGTTAATTTCCATAAATGGCAGGGCATCTCAGTGAATGATCATGGAGCCCCACCTCTACCATCTGTAGACTTTAAGTTCTATTTCAGGCATCAATCCCATAGAATAACCTATGATAAATTACTTTGTAAATCATAAAAGCTCCATAATTGCTAACTTATTATCATGACTAGTGTTGACTAGCAATTTGAAAAGTTTTCCAATCTTTTGAAATTCAATTTTTGTGTTATAACAATGCTCGTGGTTTGCTCAGCAGATAGCTATTAAGTAAGAATTTCCTTATGATATAGTCAGGAGCAGGAGGTTGTGTGCTACTTTGTTTGAAGGCAACCAAATTAAC
The DNA here is from genome assembly GCF_048593235.1 of Sminthopsis crassicaudata. Lineage (NCBI taxonomy): Eukaryota > Metazoa > Chordata > Mammalia > Dasyuromorphia > Dasyuridae > Sminthopsis > Sminthopsis crassicaudata. Next base: position 419,533,930 of record NC_133617.1, read on the forward strand.
TTGATTGCATTCAGAAGGAGCTAACAGTTAGCCTTGAAGTAGATCTATGTTTTCATTAAGTGAAAACCAAACATTGGTCTTTTATGAGTATTCTATATCAAAAGCATTATCCATTTACTAGTTAAACATTGCATGTGGGAACAATGCATGATGGAGATATCATAGAAACCAAATTCCCCTTTAAAAGCCTATGAGTGTCTTTATTTCCAGCCAAGCTTGACTACTGAGAATTAGTCCCATTAGTGATTGATAAAAGAATTTTACAGTTATTCTTCTGTCAAACAGTCCTGTTGGGGTGAATTATGTAGACTTGCCTTGCAGCTTTTCAGGCCAAAATGTGAGCATTCCTCCTTGTTTTGGGTTGTATCTGTCCTGTCCTTTTCTTTAATTTCTAACTAGTAACCTGACAAAGAACTTCCTGGGAATAGTTTTCTCAGATAGATAAGTAGTGAAATAATGGTGTCAGAAATGACTTCCTTTTTAAGAGTGATAACAAAGAACTTCTATGTTGAAAAACGGTATAAATAACCTTTATTTTTGAACAGGATTAAGTCTAACTGTTGTGCATTTTAGCTGATATATTTGAAAAGGCTGCTAATTTACATTTCACCTCATAGAGTCAGTGAGAGGCAGAGAAAATTCTATTGAATAGTAATCTTTGTTGTCAAGTAAACTTGGCCATGTTTTCAACACATCTTGAATGATTTAATTTACTTTTTTTTTTTTTTTTTTCCTATATCTCCCTTTAGCCCAGTGTGGCTCTCCCTCAGAGTTCAGAGATGATTCTTTCTGGGCTAAGTTTAGAGTTGAGGAAACATTACTGAAGCTAAACAAGTTAGGTCTAGACAACAAATATCATAATGAGACAGTGCTAAGTGCTGAAGAAACAAAAAGGACACAAAAGACAGGCCTTTCTCAAGCAAGAGCTCATAGTCTAATGGGAGAGATAACAAGCAAATAACTATATACAGACAAGATACCTGTGGGGTAAATCATAGATAATTTCTGAGTGAAGGCACTAAAATTAAGAAAGACCAGGAAAGGAAGTAAGATTTTTGTTTCTTGAATTTTAGGCCTGCCTTAATTAGGACTTCTCTACCTCCAGGAGCCCTCACGGTTTTTCTGTGTATGCTCAATTTTTACTTTAATAGAATTAATTCAGCATATACATTTAAAGCAAATTTTGGTAACTTTATAATTTCATTAACATGAACATGTGAAAAGCACTGTCTTTGCCTAAGTCAGTAATTAGGCCTGGAGTCAGGAAGATCTGAATTCAAATTCAGCTTCAGACGTTCATTACCTGTGTAATCCTGGGCAATTCACTTAGTCTTTGTCTGCTTTAGTTTCCTCATCTGTAAAATGGACATAATAATAGGCAGGTACTATTATTATGTTGTTGTGAGAATAAGATTAAATAATATTTATATAGTGCTTTGTAAGTGTTTAAGCACTTTGTAGATGCTATCTTCTTCTATTTCCTCACCCTGATGCACTAAAGGTCTTTCTTTAAACTTTTTTTTTTACATTTTTTTAGGTACTAATGCAATATTTGTGCTGATGACCAATTCAACTCTTTTTTTTTTTTTTTTTTTTTTTTTTTTACAGCCATACATCTCTTTGATAAAATTCCATATGCCACTTCTTGCATGTGGATCATTTTTGGAAATATACTGAAGACTAAATGCACCCTTCACACACATCATTCCTTTGTCTTCTGGGTCTTTCTCATCTTTGATTTTTCAGTTGTTATTATGGTCCAAGATTTCATAGCCATATGTTATCTCCAGAAGAATTTTTGTATGTCCCATTTACAATCTGGCCTATTCTTCTTTTCATCTAATTTAATTCTGAACCTAACTCATTGTTCTTTGCAATGCTTGACTATGGTGCCTTGCACATAGTAGGTATGCAATAAATGCTTATTAAATTGACTCTTTGTACCATGGTACTAATAATAGGACATGGGGGAAAACAGAGATTTTATTATTTCTTCCTAAAAGTGATCCATATGACATTAATAATTACCAACCTATATGGCTAAATTCTCAAAGATTTTTAAAAGATGAAAGAGATTTTTCACATATATTAACAGAAGCCTTGATGAAACTATGAAGAGGAAATACATTTTTGCAAATGATTTTCTATAGTGAATTTATATCTTTACAGTTTCATAGTTGAACTAAAGGTTCAATTATTAAATACCAAAAAAGGGGAGAGCATTAGTCTTGATAGAGAAAAACAAAATGTTAAAGGTTTTCCTCCTAAGAGTCTTTCATGCACATGTCAAGATCATTAAAAATTCTAATCTTAATGTAATCTTAATAATAGCTATCTGAATACTAATGCCAGATAAAGCATAAAATAGAGTGAATATATACTTGGTAAAGGTTATTACCACTGAAATGGATGATGTCTTACTCAAAATGAAAAGGGATTCCCTATACTTTTTGGATTGTCTAGTAATTGTGTCTGAGATCCTACAGGTCTGTGGATTTCAGAAGGTCTCTGAAGTTGAATAGGAAAAAATTACAAGATTTTTTTTTAACCAATCCTGAACTGCTGAAATTAAGCATTTCTTTTAGTTATTAATATAGATAACAAATATGCTGAGAACAAAAAATAGTTAAGAGCTCCTGGACATGATTATTACAAAATATTACAAATGATAGTGTATGATTTATGATCAGGTGTCTGTAATGAGATCCATGATTGTTTAAAAAAAATTACCTTAAAAATCCTTAGGGAAGAAAAGGAACACACAACTAAAGAAATATAAATGTCCATTGTCCAGCCTATGACATTTAATTTATAAAAATATTTTCCTTTTCATCTATACCAAGAAAAGGGTGGACCAATGTAGGAAGACAGACAATTTCTCACTACCAACTCATCATTTCTTGTCCCCACAAATCTTTCTTGCTTTAAATGGAGAGTATATATGGTTTGTGGGACCGAACACTAGACTGGAAGTCAGACAATAGAAATTATAATTCTAGACCTTTTGTTTAATAAAGCATGACTTTGATGCTAATTGTGAGGTTATATGATTTTGAGTTGAAAGGTATCTTAAACCATCCACTCTGATCCCTTGACTATATAGGTAAGGAAACTGGTTCCTGAAAAGAGATTTAGAAAAGATCTGTAACTTATCCAGAATCACATAAAGTTGTCTTAGAGCTGGGATTTGAACTCATATCCTCTAAACCAATATCCAAGTGTTTTTCCCACTGCATTTAATGTATTTTTAGTATATTTTATATATTTACTATATTTTCCTACTATATATACTGCTAGTCATATAACTTTTGATTCTACTTCATCTGCAGACAATAATGTCTGTATTATAATAATAATGCATTACAATAAATGTATGCTACAATAATAAAGTTGCAATAATAATACATGTAAAAATAAACATAGGTTGTTTTTAGTACAATCCATTTTTGCAAATAAAGTCTTGCATAAATGTGAAATTTTATTAGTTAGAAAATTGTCAGTATATTCTATTACATCTAAAGATTTAGATTTTTTTAAAGAGTTATGTTACCCAAGGGCAGCTAGGTGGTACAGTGGATAGAACACCAGCCCTGAAGTTAGGAGGGCCTGAGTTCAAATCTGCTCAGACACTTAATACTTCCTAGCTGTGTGATCTTGGGCAAGTCACAATTGCCTCAGGAAAAAAAAAAGAAAAGAAAAGAAAAAAAGTTATGTTACTCAATGAAATGATTGGGGCCAATTCCATTGATCTTGTGATGAAGAGAGCTATCTACACCCAGAGAGAGGACAGTGGGAATTGAGTGTGGATCACAACAAAGCATTTTCACTCTTTTTGTTGTTTGCTGATATTTTCTTTTCTTTTTTTTTTTTTTTCTTTTTGATCTGATTTTTCTTGTGCAGCACGATAATTGTATAACTATGTATACATATATTAGATTTAAAATGCATTTTCTTAACATCTTTTAAAAAAAGAACATGAAGGACAAACAACATTAATTCTGGATAGCAAACCATTTGAAGATTTTGATACAAAGACTCCCTCCCCCCATGTTTCCTTTCTTAACCTGAATACCTTAATTTTGTTTTTTCAGAATTAATTTTCAATTAAGATTATTAAAATAATTTATCTTTTGTAGTAGATTCTGCCCCTTGTTTGTTTAAGAATACATTTCCTACCAAGCTCTATGATTGTTTCTCTTCTGATTTTTGTTATCATTTTAAATATTAAGTTTATGTTCATTTTAAATTTATCATGGAATACACTGTAAGATATTAGTCTAAACTTAATTTCTTCCAGATTGCTTTCTAGATTTACTAACAGTTTTTTTTTTTTTAATCAAGTAGGGAGTTGTTTCCTAAAGAATTTATGTTTTCTAGTTTATCAAAAAAAGGGTTGTTTCATTTTTTATGATTCCCCTGTCTGGTCTGTTCTTTTGATCTGTTTCTTTCTTTTTTAATCAACAACAAATAGTTTTGATGATTGCTTCTTTATAATATGATTTCATGTTTGAAAGGATTATTCTCTATTCATTCTTACTTTTTCATTATTTCTGCTGATATTTTAGATTATTTGTTTCTGCAGATGAATTTCCCTATGATAGTATCAAATTCTGTAAAGTATCCCTTTGTTTCATTGGTATGGCACTAAAAATTAATTAAATTTTAAAAAGAGTTATGTTACCTGTTGAGTTATGATCTTGGAAAAGTTGGGTTGTGTTAAAGAAATGAAACTTCTGAAGTTCCTCAATTAATTAGGGTTGTAATCAAATGAAATCTCTAGTCATGTTTGATAATTAGGGAGTAATGTGAGTAGGAACAAAGAATGGAGCAACAGAAGAATTTTTGTTGTGGAGTAAGTGGTCTCCCCAAGTCCACCTTGTAGCTCTTTTACATATTTTTGTGGGTTAGGCTTTGAACAAGTTGGGAGCCAGGAGTCCTGGAAGGGCTGGGACCAAAGTGTAATGTACTAACTACAATTCTTCCTCAGCTTTTGAGGATGCCGACAGTGCTGTGGATGATCGAGACAGTGACTACCGCAGTGAGACCAGCAATAGCATTCCTCCTCGGTATCATACTACTTCCCAACCCAATGCTTCTGTTCACCAGTTCTCGGTGCCAGCCCAGCTGCAGCAGCAGCAGCTCTTTCTTCAGGGCAGCTCTCGGAACTCTTGCAATGACTCCGGGCAGAGCTATGACTTTGATTACCCAGAGCGGAGGGCCCTCAGGTGGGTACTATGGACAAAATTCTCTGTATGTGAAGGTGTCTTTCTGTTTGTCTCTATCTCTCTGTCCACAATAAAGTAGAAAAAAAATCACTGCCTCTGGAAATTAATGTATTACTCATTAGAGGCAGCTAGATAGTTCGGTGAATTTCAACACTGGGCCTGGGGTCAAGAAGACCTGAGTTCAAATATGATCTTGGATACTTGCAATCTATGAGATCCTGAGCAAGTCAATTAACCTCTGTTTACCTTAATCCTCTGTCATGAAAATCCCACAGACAGATACAACAGCTAATCCCACTTCTGATGCTATTCTATCTGTATGATTTTGGACAAGTCATTTTACTTCATTGGACCTCGGTTAATTCATCTGTAAAATGAGGGGCCTGGGCCCAGAGAGTGTCTCCCCTTAATATCTCTATCTGTGATCCTATAATTCTACAAAAATTTCATGCAAATATGTCATTCATGGGAGGGATTTGGGAACTATAATTGGAAATTCAGTTGAAAATACAAAAATGTGACCTCCCAAGCTATGAGTGCTTTGTCTAGAGTATTTGGATTTGTTTCTTTTCATCAAAAGTATGTGTACATGGGAACATACTGAAAGAAATATCCCAAACTTATCTACAAGAAAGGTGCAGAAGGGACTGCATATAGGTATATTTACTAACTAGATCCTTGGCAATTTGTTTGTTAAAAAATAATTCAATCGAGCTAATCTCATCTGTTTCTGAAATGAAATATCTCATACTGTTGTCCATCTTGCCACATTTTCATCAGTGAAATAAAAATCTCAAGCTTCAATCTGATGAGCATCTGTTTCTCTAAGAGAATCATTCAGTGAATTTCAGGCTTCTCTAGTTTAGTATTTTCTGTTTTATCAAGGAACTTTCTTTACATGCCTAAATGTTTTTTCTTTCTAATATAATCATAAGAAGTCTCCTTGGACTTAACCCCCCTTTTAAACTATATTTTATATATACACATAAATATATACATGTACTTTTCCCATTACAGTATAAGCTCCTTGAAAAAATGATTATTGAATGATTGATTGATTAACTCAATTGGCATGTGTTTTAATTAGTTGGTCACACTTGGTTTCTATTGTTTTAATTGTTCTTAGTAGTTCATTTTAGTTTCAGTCTTTCCTCCTTTCAGTGATGATGAGATACACATTCACTGGTGTTTCTTCCAGTAAGACTATCATTAAACTTATAAATGCTTCTAAGTTCGTTGTGAGGGATGTTGGAAGGATGACAGTTCTTTTAGCTTGAGTCATAATGCCCTTTCATTTGTTGAACATCTCTTACTTGGGAGGCAGAGACATTTTGAAATTAATTTCTATAATATTCAGTTTCTACTTTCTCTCAGCTTTTTCCCAAATAAGGGAAATCATTCAATGAACAAGAGTCTATTGAACTTTTGGAGGTCCACACTAGGTGCAGGGTGGAAGTCATTAAAAGAGTGAGACAGCTCTCTCTTGAAGCTCCTAATCAGAAACTAATTGGGGATAAAAGATTAAGACACATTAATTAGGGAGCAATGAAATCTTAAATTCTATGTTATTTCCTATAAAGACTATAAGAGTACAGAAAAGAGAAGGGTCTTTTTAGATGTATTTTACATCACAGAATATTGCTATTTTCCATACTTTCCCCCCGCCCCCGAGGCAGTTGGCACAGTGACTTGCCCAGGGTCACATGGCTAGGAAGTGTTAAGTGTCTGAGATCAGATTTGAACTCAGGTCCTCTGACTTCAGAGCTGGTACTCTATCCACTTCACCACCTAGTTGCCCCTATTTTCCAAACTTCTTAAATTTATTTAAGAATTTTAAAAGAAAGCAATAACAATTGCAGGTTCATGCAAGTTACCTGACAAAACTGATAATGAGTAATGTAAAAAAAAAAAAAAATGAGGTTGCAAATCCCAAATCCTGTTCTTCAGCCCTCTACTCCAGCCAACATGATAAGCTATTATGACTGTTGCTTTTACTAGCTGTCTCCAATATCTGAAATATTCTCCCTCACCATCTTAGTAACCCGTCTACCCTGGCTCCTTTTAAAATTCAGGTCAAATTCCACTTTCTTCAAAAGTCATTTGAACCACCCACCCCCACCCTCAACTACTAGTGTCTTTCCATTCATTACATTGAACATATCTTGTGTGCATGCATGTGTGCATATCTGTGTGTATCTCTGTGTGTATGTAGTTGTTTGCATGTCTATCTTCCTTATTGAACTGTGAACATCTTTAAAATAGAGATTGTTAAATGTGAAAATATGAATAGAACTTGTTTAATAAGTAGTGGATTGCTTGCTGATTAGGAAGGAGAGAGGGGAAGGGAGGGAAGAAAAACAAGGTTTGGCAGGGGTGAATGTTAAAAACTACTTTTCATATATTTTGATAAGTTATTATTTAAAAAAATAAAAAATAGAATAGAGATTGTTTTTGTCTTTCTCTGTGTCCTCAGGGTTTAGCCCAGTATGTGGTTCATAATAGACACTTTAAATTGTTTGTTGATTGATTGCATCATTCACTCTAAAATTATAAAGGAAATTTTCGATGAAAATTTTTAAATATTTAATTTTAATAACCCTTCATATTAAGGGAACTTTTATAGCAAAAGAAAGGGGACTTTTCTCTAGATTTCCATTTCATAAAGACCCTTCTCTTTTCTGAACTCCTATAGTCCTTATAGGCAATAACATAGAATTTAAGATTTCCTTGCTCTCTAATTGTTTAATGTGGCTTAGTCTTTTATTCCCAATTAGTCTCTGATTAGGAGCTTCAAGAGACTGAAGAATCCTCTGGAATCATGAATGGTTGTTGTATATATAGTTATTATGTCTTTCCAAGATGTTTGCCTTTACAATTACAATTATCATATAAACCGGTCTGCTTCTTATTTAATCCATCAGTTCATAAAAAGTCTTCAAAATTGTTCATTTTTACAATATTGATTTTCTAACATAAACCATTCTTTTTATTATGCTTATTTTACTTTGCATCTGTTCATATACATTTTTTCCCTTTATAAATTTTTTGGCTTTTTGAATCTATTTCCTCTTTTTTTTTTTTTTTCTTACAGCCTACTATCTTACATTCACATACTGATGAGAGTTAGGTAAGGGGTAACTTTTGGTTCAGTGCAAGGATACATAGTTAAATGCAGTCTAGTGACGGCACAGAGTCCCCTGTAAAGGCTGGAAAACCTAGATTGAAAAAAAAAAGGTTTATTGTAGGGGTTTGGAAGTAAGGGTAAAGGTAGAATGATACCAGGGCCAGAACTGGTTGCCGGGTGGACAGGAATCCTTGGCATGGCTGATGTAAGAGTGCCATGTTTGGACTCCTGCAAAAAAATGGGCTCCAGGGTTCCCTTTTTATAATGGGGGCTCTTGGTGATTTTGAAGGTGGGGTGGAGTCCCAGGCTCCTGGTGGGTTTCGGCCAGGGTTAGAATTGAATAGTATTCAATGGGTTTTTAAAGATAAGGAGGAAGCTGTTTGTGGGGGTTGGGGAAACCTGAGCAGATAGTAGGGGAACTGGGAAAGCCCAAATTAGCTCAGATCTAGTGGGGGCTGGGAAAGCCAGATATCATTGGAATTCAAAAGGGTGTTTTTGACCAGGATTTGTGAATCAAAGATCCTAGCTTCTTCAGCCATGGGGGGTTTGGGAATCAGAAAGGAATCTTAAAGGGACCTCAACCCACATCAATACCATAAGTTATTGAACCATTAATTATGTAGTTTCCTCACTTTTATAGATGAAGACATTTTAAGGCCTAAAAAAAGTCTTTTTTACTGACTCCAGATCCCAGAGCTAGTATTTGGCAGAACCAGGAATTAAATATACACCTCTTGCAAGCTCAGTATTCTTTCTTCTCTATGTGGAAATATGATGGACATTATCTCCAAATGTGGTTTTTTTTTTAAATGTTGGGGGATGGAATTATGCCAGTCCATTTTTTTTCATATATGCTAAGGATAAATGTGGTTAGCACAGATTTCTGGGAAATCTTTAAAATACTTTCCAGAATGAAGTTCTTTTTTGAGTACATCCAAAGTACTTTGGAAACATTGATTCTTTTTGCAGTATTAAAGGCATGATTATCTCTTGATTAATAAGAATTCAAATCACAAAATATTTATATATGTGCACTACATATTGCACGATTGACTTGTAAACATTATTGTGCCTTCTTTAGATTGGTTTAGTAACTTGAAGATATTAAATGATATTTCTTTACAGATATTCTATAGGTTAAACTTTGTGGTAAATTATCTGGGGGAATCTGTGATTCCTGATTAATAGATTTTTATTAAAAGGCTTGATGCTATAATTAGACTTAGCTATTATTGTTAAGTAGTTAAACTGCTTCATTCACTGAGTCATGATCTGAAAGGCCAGTAGGACCATGGATAGAAGATTTCACATTTTCCCACTCTTTGTCAAATGTCAATTCCACATGGTGATAAGGTGAAGGATGCCTCTTTTGGATTTCTTGGATTAACTTGTCTCTTTAGCCAACTTTCCTTCCTTTTATTTGGATTTCCAGTACAAACACTTTAAAAGCCTAGTGACTAATAGCATCATTCTTTATTCTTGTTTATATTTACTTTAGAGACAATAGATTGTAGGCTGTATTGCCTGTAGGTATTATTAAGCCTTTTGTTGAGTATTAAGAGTAGATATGCTTCCTGGGAAGCAAACAATTTCTAAATCTGAGAAGTGGTTTAGACCTCAGTTGACAACTTAAAAACCATTTATACTTGCAATTTATTTTGCTGTTGTAGAGCAATATAATGATATCACATTTCTAATATGACTAGCTATTGACATGCAACCTTCTGTGCTTCCATTTAAATTTCACAAAGAACAGGAGTGTATTAATATTAGTTTCTTAGAATGTGATATTTTGACAATAGTTTTTTGTTTTGTTTCTGATAGTACAGTATATATTTGCTAAAGTCTGGTGTATGTTGACAGGCAAGGATTTTTTTCATTGTTTTAAATTTCTGTCTTTCTCTCTTCCTTTTTTTAAAGCCATGCTTTAGATCACGTCCCTGCCTATATGGACTCTGAAGACTTACTTAGGCAAGTGGGCAGTCATGCCTGGTGTTTCTTTAACCCCAAACTTATAGTCATAACTATTGGGTTAATGAAGTTTTCTTAAAAGCAATGATATATCATAGTCTGTTTAAAATAATTAGCTCTCAAGATTTTAAGCTTGCAAATTTATTTCAGACACTGATAACACAAATTCATTTTATTGTTTCAATGAAAATAGAAACTTTACAGAAATAAAACATAGCATATGCACATAAGAATAAATTTTTCCTTTTGGTTATAACTATTTTTTCTGACTTGAATTAATCTATTTTACTTCATAGGAATGACATTGCTTTAAGAATTATAATGTATATTTTCTTTGAATAGTATTTAAAGTTTTATTCGATTGTTTCATATGTATTGTACAAATCAAATTGATGACATAATTTTTATCTTTTTTAATAAAATATTTATTAAACTTTTTTCCTTCCTTTCTTTCTTTTTCTTTTTTGCCTTCCTTTATTCTTCTTCTTGCATGCCAGACAAGGTTCACTAGTTAGAAATGAAAAAATTAGGATCATTCCCGCTATCTCCAGACTTGAAGATGAAGAACCAGAGGATATATGTGAGGATTTAGGAGGGCAATTCATAGAAGAATTTTTAGAAAGAAATCATCAGAACTGGCAAGAAACAAAGCTAAAAGAAATCCAAAGCTTTTATAAAACTAACAAAAATTATCACAATCAAGAAAAAGTAAAGTATAAGAATTGGCAACAGATGGAACTTCAAGAGCAATATAGGAAATTTACTGCCATACCAAATTTTGGTACTGAGTCAGAAATACTTCCTGTTTCCAGATACCCTAAGGAATATAATACCATAGATAGGAGAAGAAAAAAGAAAGTTAGATGCAATAGTTTTGAGGACAGTGAAAGAAGCCAGTATGATCATAGAAACTTGGGATCTTATGATTCTGTCTCAGGTGCTAAAGTAATAAGTAAATCTGAAACTAACAATAAATTCTCAGAATATGCTAGTGCTGAAAAATATAACTTTTGCCACACTGAAAAGAAAAACCAATTTTACCCTATTTTGCGCCCATATAAAAATGGGCTTTTAGTTAAAAGTGGCAAGTGTGCCACCAAGTTGGAAAGTGTTGAATATGATGATTCAAATTGTCTTGAAGATTGCAAGAAGGTAATTAGTTTAGAAGAATCCAAAAATAATTTTACTTCAGTAGATATTCCTGAAGAATCTGATAGCAGCATTTCTGATGAACTGCATTATTCCCTTGTTTCACCAGATGAGCTAGATAAGTTGTCCTTACTTTCATTTTGTCCATCAAATACCTGCCATTATGGAGAGTATCTTGAAAACTCTTATGTAACAGATCCAGCTTTCTCTCCACAAAGGCTGAATTGTGACGCCAACATGCATAAAGAGAACAAGGGAGGTCACATGAAAGTGTTGGTGCAGTCTTCTATGGAGGAACCTCAGGAGGAATATGTTGATACCATGGATGAGTTACAGTATTTAGTGGAAACAGTGTCTGAATATTTAGCTGAGAAGGAAGAAGAAATCAACAAATTTAGTTCTCTTTCAAACTCTAAAACAAAATATAAACAGAATAGTACTTTTGATACTGTAGATCAGAAGCCACCAGTGGATCAAATACCACCTTTATCTTCACAGGAGACTGGCAAAGATAGCAAAGTCAAGACTCTTCCCCTCCCTGAGTTGACTGGAGTGAAAAACACAGTCAGCTCTTTGTTTACTTCATTCACTGAAAAGGTAGGCTCAGGCACAAAGCATCTCTCTGCTTCTGTGGAGAAGCTTGTTAATTTAGTTCCTGAGAAAACAGAAATCTCTCCCCAAAAGGAAAATAGTTCAGATTCTAGGACTGGAGCCAGTTCAGTAGCATCAAGCCTAAAAATAGGTGGCCAAATCAAAAGAGATCTTTCCATGCATTCTCCATTACCCTCTCAAAGTGACAATGCAAATGCTGCCAAAAGGGACATAACTTCTGAAAATGATTGTAAAAACACTAAGACAAGTCTTCAGGATTCACCAGAACCTATCAGAATCCAATCCAATCCATCAGAAAGTACTATAAAGGACTCACCTTCCCCAGAAACTCAGAGTTCAGTCATGAGTTCTATTTTTAATATGATAAATCCATTAAAGATTTTTTCAGAAAAAGAAGAAACAAAAAAAGTTGACCAGAGTATTCTTACAACAAAAGAAAGCCACTTAAAGGTTGACCATGAGTCATTACAAAGGGAAGCTACTTTAATAAGTGACAACAGTTGCAGTGTGGTGCTAGATGTGAATTATAAAGAGACTATTACCCAAACTCAAGTTCATCCATGTGAGGATTTGCCATCTTCAGAAGTAACCAATGAACTTCTAGATTCAATTAGTTCTTCCTGTATGAAAGATAACATGGGGAGCCTTTCAGAAGGACAGACATGTACACATGTGCCTCACCTATCAAGTCAGCAAGAAGTATGTGCCAAAGATATATCAGGAGTTCCTTGTGGATCAGGTGGTAAAAATGAAAATCAAAGTGTAAATGAAGAGACTTCTTTACCACCTTTAAAGCCAGATAAAGTATCTGATGACAGTTTTTTTCTTAGCCCCTTAAAAAAATCCTTTAGTCAATTTTTTCTTACTTCCCCTGAATCATCTTTAAAAGAAGCTTCATTTGTATCTATGGAAGCTCACCAGTCTTATGTTTCAGAAAGCAGTCCAAAGAAAAATAGACGTTCATTTTCCTTAAGTGGAAAGGTACATATTCCATTTTTAGGGTCTCTTGGTAGTACTGAAAAGCAGCAGGATTTAAAGGAAAATGGAAGCATCTTTCCTTCTATATTTAAATTTGCTTCCACTGACAACATTACAACCTCTTCAAATCAATATTGTCATGGTCCACTATTAGCTGCTTCTAAAGAACCTAAAAGCAATTGCCCAGAAGTTTCAAAAAATAGTTCAACAAAGTCTGATTTCATTGAAACTATTTCCACTCTTCCAGATGAGTTTAAGGATACACAAAAAATCCACCAAAGTAAACACAAACTAGAAAATGGAAATCAATATGATAAAGATCCCTTGGGCATCCCTATGGCTATACCCAAAGAACACAATATTTCTAATTTTTCAGGAAGAAGTAAAGATTTAAATCAAAAAGTAAAAACTTCAACAATATCAGATTCTTCATTAGTTTTAAATGTTGACTTCTCAAAATCAACATCAGTTTGTGAAAGTAAAGATGATGCTCCTGAGAAAAGTACTAGTGAAGACCTACTTTATGGACAGCTAAGATTTTCTTCTGAAAGTTTACTCAATCCACAAGAATTAAATGTGAAAAGTGAAAGTCATTATCAGAGAAATAGTACCTCAGATTTGCTTTCTGGAATATTTAAATTTGCATCAAATGAAAATGTTGCAGATGGTAAACCAAATAAGGTAAAGTTCAAGTCTTTAGATTTCAGAAAATGGTTAGATGCAAGTAGGTATTCTAGCTTTGATGAAATGCCTGTGAACTCAGATGAGACTACCAATCAAGAGAATCATATTGAAAAGCAAGAGACTTCTAGCAATTTGACAGGCTTCTTATCTTTCCCTGAAAAGAAAGATAAAAGCATACAAGTAAGTGAGTCTTGGGTAGATGAAAACCCTACAGGAACAAATATACCAGATAAAAACAACTGCAGTTATTCTGAGTATGCTCTTTCTCATAGTAGTCCTAGTGTTCAACAGGAAGTTATAAAGAAATCTTTATCTAGGGAACAGTTTCCTCACCAAATTCCTGAGCCAAAACAAGAAGAAAATTCAAGTGAGTTGAATTCAAATTTACTGAGGAATAAAATTATCTGCACATCAAACTATTACCAGACTTTTGAGGAAACAAATTGTGAATGGAATTCTGACTTGAAAAAGTTCTCTGGAGATCTCAGTGAAATCCTGCAACCAGTTTATTATGTTTTAAAGCAAAATACCCTTCCACTAGCTGAGCTTTTCTCCTGCCCTCAATCAGATGGTTCAATAGTTAATCTTTGCCAAAAAGACCAAAACACAAATACATTAGAATGGAGAACAAATCCGGATGGTGTTGACTGCAGTGAGTTGCCATATGAATCACTTGACCAATTAGCATTTCACGAAGAATACTTAGTAAAAGGGAGTATGTGGGCAGCTAACTCATTGGATGGAAACTGTAATAATCATTTTCCACTTTTTGAAGCTAATAAGTATTTATTTGAAGAATTGCCCATTGACTTAAGTTATTCTTCAGGTTATAACCAAACATTGTGGAATCTAGTTGATCAAGAGTCCTTAGGAATGGATGAAACCTTTGAATTTTTAAATTTTAATTATGAGTATCATGAATGGTTGTCATGGCTTGCAAATGGAATATGGTGGCCGTCAGAGAATGGAGAATATGGACATTATGTGTACAGTGATGGCCAATATATCTATTCTCTGCTCACTGATTCTACTGGGCAATATGTATATGTATGTGAACCTGATTCTTATTTTCAAGAGTATTTGAACTATGATTTCCAGATGGATTCTAAATCAAATGCTATGTTAGATGATAATATGATAGCTAAGTGTGGCTTCAAAGTCCTTCTTGGTAGTGAAGATGAATTATTTTGGTGTGGTAAAGAGAAGCAATTAGATAACTCTATTAATAAGCCTCTTGATTTGTCTATGGCATTGCACAAAAGTGACAAATTAATGAATATGAATTTTGAAACCTTTTCAGAAATGGTTGAGGAATCTATGTATTATCAGAATGATCAGCCGTTAGATTTTTCAGGATATAAATTTAAAAAGTTCAAAGTAATTTTAGGACATGAAAAAGAAAGAGCTGAATATCTTGAGGATATCCTTGATTTGCGAAGTCAACCCAAAAGACTTGATAGTTGGGATTTAAGTGGACAGACTCAGATTAAAGAGAAAAATAAAAGGCAATTTACAGGTAAAGATTCATCAGGTGAAAATTCTGATTTCCATATGCAACAGGCCTCTTCTAAACTAGCTATACCTTTGGTTTTTCCTGAAAACACAAGCACAAGCTCTAAAGATCTACCAAAGAGGTTGCCTACAAATAAAATGACTTCTTTTTTTTCTACTTTGGGTGATTTGGTGGAGAAGACTTTGAATTATGATAAAAATGGGTCCTTTGAGACTTCTGCCTTGAAACAAATGGACATACAGTTACAATCAACTGAGTTACCAAATGATGACTTTTCAAGTGGGTTATTTGCAGTGAGCTCAGAAACTGTGGAAGAAACTCTTTCTAAGAAGGATGCAAAGAGACAAGCCATTTCTAATAATCAGAGTTCAGAAATTACTAAAAATCAAAACACTCATGTGAAAAAGGAAAGTTTAACATCAGCTTCACAATTAAGCCAAATAACTCTTGATGGTAAACCAGATGGAAAAGGGCATAAACTTATTACAGCTGATCCTATTCTAACCCTTTTGGGATCTCAATCTGATAAAAATGAACCAAAAGAATTTAAACTTCCTAAGAGCCAATCTTCCATAGAACCAGAGGAAACACTATTTAAAAGTGCACTGAAACTTTTTGGTCGGGGAGAAGATTCTTCTGTAACTGCAACAACAGATAAAACCCAGACATCTGGATTTTTTGACTTCTTTAAGACCCAAAGTAATAAGGATAGTTCACCAAACCTGGAAGGTAATGGTGGTAAAGAAGGAAAGGCACAATTCCAGGAAAAGAGAGAATCTACAGGTATTTCATCTCTCTTTGGTTCCCTTGGAGATCTCTTTAAAGTAGATGTGTCCCCTTTACAATCAACTGAGAAAGTCTCCACTCCTTCAGGTATTGACAGTCAAGAAATCATCATGACAAGCATTGATGTCATGCAGCCAGCCAGCCAGGATGTCAATGTACTTCCTTCTACTACACCAGTTTCTTTATCAAGAAAATCTAAAACTAGAGTCCTGAATAAACAGGCCACTATTCATGACAATGAGCCAAAGGAACCTTCAATTGGAGAGACCCAAAGGAAGAATAGTTTAGGAAAAGGCATTATAGGCGATCAGCCACTGAATTCAACTCCCTGTGTTAATCATCTTGAAAAATTATCCAAAGACTTTTCATTAGAACATAGTGGAAGTTTGTCTTTAGTGACTATGGAGGACTCAGAAGATAACCAGAAGTCTTCTGATGCATTGGATGGATTTAATTCAAACAAACAAGATGTGTTTTTTGGCAAGAAAGGGAGTTTTTCAACTACTGCAAACTCTCCATCAAATTCAAAACTTCCAACTAGCAAAAGTATATTTTCTTTTTTGACTGAATCAGAAAAACCTAAAAAGAAAACTCCTGATACTAGTCCACATGTTAAATTTCAAGAAGGAGAAGGATTATTTAAACTACCTTCCTTCTTTTCCTCTAGGGGCTTTAGCGGTAAGAAAAGTGTGTCTCAGAGTAGCTCCAGTTTTGGTTTCTTTGACTTGTCTTTTTGGGATGAAAAGCAGCAAAATACCATTGAGAAACAAAATCTTGGCAAGGTATCTCCTGTGATTTCTCAACCCTCTAAGCTGCCATGTGTTTCTGTAGCCACCAATGACAAAAAGGACAGACAAGAAGGTTTAGATGAAAAAATAGATAGCTCACCTATGGAGGCACTGCATGAGCAGAAAGTGGCTACTGGCACTCTTCTTAGTGACACTATAGATGTCATACCTGATGTGGTCAAGTGTAATGGAGAAACAAAGACCCATTCACCACATTCTCTGTCTTTAGTTCAGGTTGTTCAGTTACAAAAAGACAGTTCTTATTCTCTAGAACTTCAAGCACCAGAGAATACTTTACTTATGGATATAGAAACCACAAAACCCCATATGGAAACACCTTATGAAAAAGAAGATTTGGGTCAGAAAAGCTCCACTAGTGATTCCCTATGTAATTCCTTGTCATATGATATCCATATGTCTGAAAACCTAAATGATCTTAGTGATTCTACTAACATTAAAAAAAATGAGAGTTTAACAGGGGACCAATTGAATTTGCCAAAAAAATTAGTCAAGCAATCAACTAATAATGATAACTTACAGCAAGACCTTGAGTTAGCCCCATTCTCTAATCAGCCTTTGAATACATTGAATTCACAGAGCAAACCTGTAGAAGCCCCAGAAGGAAATTCAGTTTTGGATTCCTCATCAGAAATATTTTCAGGCTTCATAACTAAAATGAAATCTTTCTCTGGGAGAATGAGTGAATCTCCCAAAACATTCTCTGGACTTTTCTCCCCATCTCAAATGTCAGGAGGAGCGTCTCAGTCTCCAAAGAAAAGTTCTTTTTTTGGTCTTTCATCTAGCACATCATCTCAGACTCTCACAGGAGACTTGTTTAGCATATTTAAAAGTCCCAAACCAGAGACTCATAAACAAGATTCACATTTCCAGGTGAGTTCCCAGCTTCCAGACAATTGTCCCAGAGAGGCTGTGGAATCAATATCCCAAAAGGAAGCCAAAAAAGAAGAAAGCTCAGAAGCTCTTCCTTTGGAATCAGCTATCAATGACCCTGAAAGGGCAGGAGGAATTGAAAAGTCAGAAGCTTTGACCAATGGCTCTAGATTGAGAATTGAAATAGAGGACAATAAAACTCTTCTCATTGAACCCAAAGAACTTGAGTTAAATGCTTCTGATTCTTCCATTTCAGGGCATAATGATGTAATGAACACATTGCCTCTGAATAATGCAAGAGAGAATGGGACATTGCAAGACACTGATGTGGAGCATACATTTCAGATAGAGAATATTTCAGTTACCTTAGAAGTGGAAACAGACCCTGTGGAAACAGACCCTGCCTGTATAACCAACCAAACTCCTCTTCTAGCACAGGCTCTCAATGGAGTTTCTGAACCTTGTCTAAATCTTACTCTGGAGCCAATATCAGACCTACCAATTGCTCAGACAAGTCAAGATTTACTGGAATCATGTTTAAATAATAAATTAAAGACTGAAAATACTCAGGATGATCAGGCAAAAGTCAGTTTGTGTCTCCTCGGCCTAGACAGCACAGCAGAGACCAAAGGACAAGTGGAGGAGCAATTGGAGAAGTGTATTGTTCCAGAAGCAAAGGAAGAAACTGGCCAGTGCCATGCCCTGAAGAACCCACCTGCTGTTCCCCCAGAAACAAGCCATCAAAAATCTAGATTTGACATTCCAAATATGCCTAATTTGCCAAAGTTTGATTTCATGTCCTCTGCTGCTGATCGTGGGAAATCACTTGGTTCTTTCTTTTCTCCTGTATCCTCTTCTGGGAATAGAGCTTCAACAGAATCTGGTTTCATGTCAGGTTTTAAGAAATTTTCAGTTTTATTTGAAGGAAGTAATGAGGAAAAAGGAAATGCAATAGATAGTGGCTTAAAGCTAGGATTTGGAAAGAAGCTGGACATCCCATTTCTGTGGCAAAAAGAAAACAAGGAGAGTACTGCTCAGGGGGCTCCAGAGACCCTTCCTCCAGTTATAGTAATAGGTAGTGATCAAGGTCAGGGGGCTCCAGAGACCCTTGCTCCAGTTTCAGTAATAGGCAGTGATCAGGGTCATAGCCAAAGTAGAGAAAATATGGCTACAGTGTCTTTTGATGTACCTGGAGCTAATGTGGAACCAGCTATATCCTCTAGCAATCAGGAGATCATGCAGAATACATGCATCAAAGACCTTGCAGGGCCTGAAGTGATTAATAACAAACAAGAAATGCTGGTATTTGAAGAGCATCATCAGACTGGGAATATCTTATCTTCCTCCATGGATCTCATAGAACAGGAAGGCCAACTTTGTCCCAAGTTTGAGCAGCTGCCTCAGCAGAAGGAAAAGCAAGAGCAAGAAATTGTGCCTGACAGAGTACTTCTTACCAATGATGACTCCTCATGCAAGCCTCTGCTGACATTGAAAGGAATCATGGAATCAGTGACTGAGAAAAGGCCTGTTTTCAACAGAGCATAATAAATGGTTTTAAGTAATTGACCATTTATAATGCAAGTGATGTAGAAGTAGATCTAAGACCCTGTGTTGTCATTCACAGCCTTATTATAATCCTGTCTTTTTCTAGTATCTATGTTTAATGTTAGAGGTAGGTAGAATAGACAGTTAATGTGTCAGTTTCTACAGCCTGTTCCCTTTTTGCTTGTGATGTTTTTGTGTTAGCTTATCTATCCCATTCCCTCTGGGGCTGTGCTCCTGGGTATACAGCCTTGAAGAGTTTAGTCATTTGCTCATTTGCCTCATTTACTTGTTTAAGAGTCTGCTTTTAAAGAACATTATTCTGATGCTTGGGGTGGGGGAGAATCTGTATTGCATAATGAGTGAATATTAGGGTCAGAGTGGATGGCAAGAAGGAATATTAACGAGGAAAAAAATCAAGTATTCTAAGTATTCAGTGAAAATGGGCCTAATTATTTCTTTGCATCTAAACTACTTAGTCAAAACCTTCCTTGTTCTTTTGTATTTAGGGGACAATTTTTTAAACTCTTCTCATTTTTCAATCTACTGTGGTACTTCCTTCAATGGCAGTGAAAATGTAGATACAACTAGATATGATGGACAAAGAATAAAAACAATAATAATTCACATTTATATAGCACTTGTAGATTTTCCATGTAAATCTTAATCTACACTCAACTCTTACCCCTAGTCTGCTTAGATCTATCATCTCCTTCCCTCCCATTAGTCTCTGATTAGGAGAGAGTAGGTCTTTGAAGTTCTTTATCTGTTTGTCACTGCCCTTGGACTTAAAGGAGTTGTAAAGCCCTAGAGAATTCCCAAGTAAGCTGGGTCACCTCTACTCACAGGACTAGAATACTGATCCTCTAGAAGTAATACTAGAGATAGACTTGTCCTTTGATGTACCTGTCACAGATTACCCTAAGACATTGTTCAGGACATAGGTATAAGGGGCAGTGTTTTAGAAGAGAGGCACGATCAGGTATGAATGAAGAATGCTGCCTTCCCTTTTTTTTTTTTTTTTTTTTTTTTTTAAATCTCTGAATTGTTTGATATCACACCCAAAGATAGGATGGTGCTGTGGATTTGGTTAGTTAGTAGTTAACCTAGGTGGTTGGCCTAAGGTAGTACTTTCCTGTGTTTTTATTTCCTCTTCCAAGCTGCTTGCTTTACCATATGCATGCTGTCTACCCCCTCCCTTGGTTTCCTTCAGTGTAGAGAAGAATACATAGGGGAAATATATATTCTTCTCCAGGGAGAAGAATATATAGGGAGTAAGAGTAGGGGTAGGGTGAAATCTATGGATCTGAATAAGAACATCTGGCATGGTTCCAACCTTAAAAATGGATTATATCCAATTTATCCAAAGATAGACTATGTCCAAATGATTGCATGAAATACTATAGGAATCCTACTTGTCATGGGTATGTGTTTGTGATTCTTCCTCTATGGGCAAAAGTATAGTTGTTTTATTCAATAAAATAAGATCATCCACTAGTAGAGTTTCTGTGGTCCTGATTTGTTCTTTCCGTGGTTTATCTCAGTGTGTGACTAACAGCAAAATAAGTAGCACCATTTTCCTATGGTTAATATAAGAATTAATCATTTATATTTTTAGTGGTAAGGAAAGAGAAAATGGAGACTTCACTTTAATGAAACAGAAAAGTTTTTTCAAAGAATCAAGTTTCATTCAGAGAAATAGTAAAAATTAGTACAATATTAAATCATTTCATTTCCAATGTTCTAACATGTTCTATAGGAAATGAATACAAAATTATATTCATGACAGCCACTGGGTAAAAATTTCTCAAGAAGATTGTAAGGTAGAAAGAAATTTTTAGGTAAAAAGTATCACACTATTTTTAAAAATTCCAGATCTTGTTAATAGAAATATAATGTACAAGTAAGAAGTCTTTGAAACTGGATACAAGACTGATGTTAAAGCTTTTGGCAAACCCAGGAGTCAACTCCATTTTATATTTTTCCTCTGCTATAATTTTTGTTAATTAGGAAGTAGTTCTACTAGGCTGTGAAGGTCTTTCCACTGAGAACCTAATGTGAAATCCCTGATACTGCAACATTTTCCCTGCTGATTCTTAAGCTCTGCCTGGGCACTACTTTATATTCATTTCCTTTTTCCTCTTTAATTTCTGACTTGTCTTTGTTTTCTACTTCTTCTCACAGCCCCACTGGCAGTAGTAGGTATGGTTCTTCTTGTAATGTTAGTCAAGGAAGCTCACAACTGAGTGAACTGGACCAGTATCATGAACATGTTCATAGCTCAGAGCAAGATGATGACCATCAAGAAAGGGACTCAATTCATTCTTGCCACAGTGCTGGAAGCTACACAAAGGATGGCCAAGCAGGCTTTGGGGAACAGGAGAAATTGCTGGAGGTGACCAGTGAAGCTGAGAAGGGAAAAGCTTGTGAGCCAAAGGAAATGGTTAAAGAAGATAAAACATCTCATCTTCCTCTAGAATTGGAGCCACATAAAAGCCCGCAGGAGAGGTAGGTGATTAGTACTTCAAGGAGAATTTTCCTAGCTTGCAGATCTGATTCCATTGTGGCAAAATGTTTTGTTTTTTTTTTTCTTCCCCCTTCCCTCCCCCACAAGTCACAAAAAAATAACCAAATAGATCAGCTATTATCCTGCCAAACAAGAGTCCCTTGGACTTTTGTCGTCTGTTGGGAGACTGTAGTTCCGTGGTGGTTACTGTATAGAGTCAATACTGCTTTCTTGTGCTGGTAGGTCCCGACCTTCTGCTCTACCTCAACTTCTCTGGCTCTAAAACAGACCCTAGAGCCATTCAGAAGGGAAAAAAAAACACTGAGGGAATTGCCCCAGAAAGTAACAAGAACTTGGCCTCTATTGGGCACCTTATGGATTATTTTTATGGATTCAAATTCTTATATTTCTTAAATTTTAAAGAGTACTTGAGACAAAATGACTGTTTTTGACATTTCTTAAATCCTGAGTGTAATTGAGGCCATATGATTCAGAAAAGAGCCATTAAAAGTCATTCAGAAAGTCTTTCTGAATCCTCATCTAGAAGAGCATAATTTTTTATTAAGCAATTTGGACTTAAAAGAAAGAAAATAGAAAACTTGACCTTTTAAAATCCATATAGGAGCTAAGCCCATAAATAGTGTATTATCACTGCCAGGCAGTGTTAGTCAGTCGGGTAGCCAGGAGAGCTGACAGGTGGTAGAGGGAGGATGGTTGAGGGTGACTAAAATACTTGGTATTTTGAAGCAGAATAACAAACTCTGCCCATCCCTCACCTTGAGTCCTGGAGCAAGATAGATTGGTCATTTGGCAAGTGAATGGGTAAAAGTGAATGGCATGTCTATCATGTCCTAGAGCTAACTCTAATTTTGGGCACTTATCCAGAAAGACAAAACTTCCTTTTCTCTTTTCTTCTTCCCTCTGGCTAGTAAGTGTCCACTCTTTGTGAATATTCACCAGATGGGGTAGAGAAGAGGCTGAAGAAGCTAAGCTTTGCTATTCTACTTTTGGCCAGTACTACATTTGGATTAGACCAAAGAACCTAGCCTTGGTTTGAACAGTGGTAGGAATTCTGGTAGGAAAGGTTTTTGTTTGACTGGTTATTGGACACTTCTCTGTTATCTCAAGGCTGGGAGGAAGGAGATAAGTTACTACTAACTAAACATTATGTATTATCACTAATGAAATATGATAACATCATCTGGTCTAATGTAATCATCTTCCCCTACAAGATGTTTGGTCATCGCCATTGTTTGCTTCACAAAATAAGTTCTTGAGGCCTGAGAAGTTCTTTTTCCAACTTAGGAAAAGTTAATTGCAATAATGGGACTAAAATCCTTAGGACTGGGGCTTTGTTTTTAGGGTGTGTCAGCAACCTTTCAATGATGTCTGAGATTGATTATTCTTAGGCAGAATTTTTCTTGTTGAGGGAAGAGAGGGAGGTATAAGTAGCTCAGTGACAGGTTCTTGTAATGCATATAAATAGCTCCAGTCACTGGGTGCCATCTCATTGCACATCACATAGGTTGTAGTGTTTAATCTACAAATAATAAGATGGGACTTAGGCAAAAACAGTTGTTGAATAGCAAACTATGGGAAGTGTTAGATGAATGTTGCTGTTTGATTTTGGATGTTCCTTAGTTTTAGTTGCTCTTACTGAATATTTTTTGTTCTGTGGGATGATCTGTTTCTAAAAGAACTGTTTTGCCTCTGTTCCAAGTTATTCTGAAGAGAATCATTCTTCACCATTTACACAAGCTAGAGCACATTGGATTCGAGCAGTTACCAAAGTCCGACTCCAGCTACAAGAGGTAGGGAATCTACTGGTGTGGTATGCGTTAAAGTTACTTATCCTTTGTGAATGAAAAGCTTATGACACTCATTGATGAGCATTTCTTGGTGAGGATGTTAGAAAATTAAAAAGTTGTTAGTTTTTGTTTGTTTGTTTTGTTTTGTTTTTTAATCAGTGCTTCCAGGAAGACTTGGCCAAAAAACTGAGAATTAATTAGGAAGGAAGAAATCATGAGATCTATCTGAACTAATTTTTAACTCCTCCCTCAGTATTTTGGGATAACAGGGTTAAAACTGTTCTCTTCTTTTTCATTATCGAAAGAGGAAAATCAAATGAACATTATGTAGAGTATAGAGGAGAAGTTAAATGCTCACTTCAAGTATCATAGTTGCTAGTCAAATGTAGCCATGATATTATCAATTCAGAAGATCCCTCTAATATTACAGATAACAACCTGTCCTTTCCTGCTGATCATGTGTGTTTCTTATTTATGTTCTATATAGTCAGCAAAAAGATGTCCTCTACCCAATGGGTGAGAGATTTTCCTTGTTCTTTTCTGACATCATAAGAATATCAGAGGGGCAGAGTGGCTATTCAATTGCAATCCTTTTCTTTCATTTTATAATATGCCTATCTTCTCTATTTATCATAAATAATTCTACAATCTCTTTGGAGTTTACTGGTTTTATGATATGCACCTCTCTATTGTTATCTGTGTGAAATTCCTTTTTAATTCTGTGGAGACAATTATATTTCATATTTTGCTGCCATTCGATAATGCAAATAAAATTTTAGTTTTTTAAGGAATTGTTTTCTTCAGTGAGCTTTTGTACCTCCTTTTCCATTTGTTGTACTTTTAGAGGAGTTGTTGTCTTCATTGAATTTTTTTTTCATTTGGTCAATTCTGCTTTTTAAGGCATTCTTCTCCTCATTGGCTTTTTAATTTCTTTTACCTAGTCTGGTTTTTTTTAAGGTCTTCTTTTCTACAATATTATTATTATTATTTTTTGTCTCCTTTACCAAATCATTGACCTATTTTTCTTGATTTTCTTGCATCATTTTCATTTCTCTTTTTAATTTTTCTTCTATCTCTCTTACGTGATTTTCAAAATCCTTTTTGAGTTCAATGACCTGAAAACAATTTGTATATTTCTTGGAGACTTTGGATGTAGGAACTTTGACCCGTTATCTTTTAAGTATGTGTTTTGACCTCCTTTGGTACAATAGTAACTTTCTATGTTCAGAATTTTTTCCTGTTTATTTTCCCAGCCTATTAATTGACTTTCAACTCTTTGTTAAAGTAGAACTCTGCTTCAAAGGTGGAGAGTCCACTGTTTCAAGTTTCAGGGGTTTTGTACAGCTGTTTTCAGAGTTATTTCTAGAGACCTCTAAGTTTTCAGTTCTTCCAAGGTGCTATGATCTAAAGAGAGTTGTTTATTCCTCTCATGACGTGCCAATCTGCGAGTACTCATTTCTGTCCAGGAACTATGAAGAAGGTTCCTGCCCCATGTGGCTACAAGCTCTGGCGTGCTTGTGTTCCTTCTGGGACTGTCACCCTGGACTGTGACCTGGATTCAAGCTACAGAGGCCTTCCTCAGTGCTAACAAAGACCTCTACCATCTTCTTCTGACCATTTGTTCACTCCCTTTACCATATGTGGGCTGAGAACTCTGGAAGTTGCCACCACTGCTGCTGATTCAGTAGCTCCCAAAGCTTCTGATCTACAGGCCTTTATGAGGCCTACAGCAGGACTGAGATTTTTGGTTTTTTTGTTTTGTTTTGTTTTCTGTTTTTAAAGGAACTGTCAAAACTTTGTTCCAAAATTTGGAATTTAGTGTTGCATGGTGATAAATGGAATGATTTGGGAGCCTTAAGATGTAGGTTCTGCCACTGCTCTGCCACTGACTAGCAGTGTGACTGGGTGCTATCTTGGTCTCATTTTTCTCATTGTTCAAATGAGTAGATTAGATTAGAGGGCCTTCAGAGATCTCTTCAGGTCCTCAGTCTTTGTGTCTTGGACTATTTCAAAAGCCTTCTATTTGGCTTCTCTGCCTTAACATTGCTCTCTGTTTCAATCCTTCCTTTATAAAATTGCCAAAGTCCTAAATTATAAGTCTGCTATGGGACTCTCACTCTACTCATCAGATTCCAGTATGTCCCTGTTAGCTCTGGGATCAAATATAAACTTTTTTTTTTTTGCTTTGAAAGTTCTAAACATACACACACACAGAGTGACACATATACATACACATACCCAAAGGAAGTTCTAAACAACCTGATTCCTCCCTACTTTTCCCATCTTCTCACAGGTTAGTTCTTTTTACTTATGTGGTCTTTGACACTATTGATCTCTCCTTCTAGATACTCTCTTCTTTTTTTTTTTCTTTTTTTTTTTTTTTTTTTTTTTTTTTTTTTTTTTGCTGAGGCAATTGGGGCTAAGTGGCTCAGGGTCACACAGCTAGGACGTGTTAAGTACCTGAGATCAAATTTGAACTCAGGGCTAGTACTCTATCCACTGCATCACCTAGCTGCCCCAGATACTCGGTTTTGAGACACCACTCGTTTCCAGTTCTCTTCCAATCTTTCTGACCACCCCTTCTTCTTTATCTCCTTTGCTGGATCTCCTTTCAGATTATGCACTCTAACCATAGCTGTCTTTCAGGATTTTCTGTTCTGAACCCCCTTCTCTTTTCCCTCTAAACTATTTCATTTGGTAATCTCATCAGCTTCCATGAATTTAATTACCGTCTTGATGCTAATAATTCTCAAATGTACTTTTCCTGCCTCAAGATTCTCCCCACCCCAATCCATGCGCCATTCAGCCACTAAATGATTTTCCTAAAATGCAAGGCTGATCATCTCGATTAACTTCAGTAGCTTCCTATTGCCTTGAGAAGCAAATACAAAATACTCAATTTGGCATTCAAAAGCCTTCTTAGCCTAACTCTTTCTACCTTTCTGACATCTGACTCCTAGACACATATACTTCACTCCAGTGACACTGATCTGACTGTTTCATCAACAAGACTCTCTATCCTCTCAGTTCTGGGGATTTTCTCTAATTATATACCCTGTGCCTGGTGCATTCTCCCTTTTTACCTTCCTGGCTTCCTTTAAGTCCCAACTAAAATCCCTCCTTCTATAGGAAGCCTTTTCCAACCCCTCAGTTCTAATGCCCTCACTCTGTTCATGATTTCTTATTCATCCTTTATATAGCAAACTTTGTATATATTTATTTGCATGTTGTCTCCCTCATTAGATTGCAAACTCCTTAAGGGCAGGGATTGTCTTTTTGTATCTCTAGTGTTTAGCATAATGTCTGGTATTTAATAAGAGTTTAATAAATATTAAATGATTGATTTAGATGTTCCTCACACATGATGATCCATCTCCTATCACTATGCCTTTGCATTGGCATGGTTCCCCATGGTTAGACTGCTCCCTTTACTCACTTTTACTTCTTGAAATTTGTGCTTTGTTTCAAGACTTAATTCAAGTACTACCTTCTGCAAGAGGCTTTTCTTGGAAGCCCTTTCCTCCTTAAACTCCCTCTAGCTGCTAGTTCCTTCTCTTCTAAGCTTATTTTGTAGCTATGTAATATGTATATACTTATGTACATGTTTTTTTCTCCATTAGAATGTAAATTTCTTTTATTATTATTACATTATTTACATTATTATTATCTGACTTGCTTTATTTTTTGTTTTAATATTTTTATTTTCCCCAGTTACATGTAAAACAATTTTTTTCCCATTTGTTTTTGAAACTTTGAGTTTCAGATTTTCTCTCTTCTTTTCTCCTTTCCCTTCCCCTGCATTGGGAAGGAATAAGCAAAATTGCACAAAACGTTTCCATAAAAGTCATGTCACAAAAGAAAACATAGATCTCCCCTCCCCCAAAAAAACCTTCATGAAAAAAAATGTAAATTTAAAAAGTGTGCTTCAATCTGAACAGATACAATCAGTTCTTTCTTTGGGTCTGGATGGCATTCCTCATCATAAATCTTTCAGAGTACTCTTGGATCATTGTATTGCTGAGAATAGCAAAGTCATTCACTGCTGATCATCCCACAACTTGTCTATTACTTTGTACACAGTACTAGAATGTACATTTGTTGAAGGTAGGGACTATTTAACTTTTTACTTTATTAGTCCTGCTCCTGACACATGGTAGATGCTCAATAACTGTTTATTGATTGATTGGATATTCTAGCTGTACCTTTTTAAGTTTTCTGCAGTTTTGCAATCAGATTGTTAATTTGTTATGATGAAATTGTTACAATAATGTTGCAGTAAGTCTAATCATCAGACAACAATTTAGCACTCTTCATCTTCCGCTTTACTTTGATCAGTCACTAGACTCCCTATACCTATTACTGCTTTATATGTTGTCTTGGATCAAATCCTCTTGGATCAGTGTTAATTCCTTTCAGCTTCATCCTATGCTCCTCTTGTCCCTCCTCACCCTCATACTTTGTACCTAATAGCTGCTCTGCTTAAAACTTATATCCCTGACATCTATACTTATAACTCTTAGTCTGTCTTCACATCAGTTCACTACTTTGAGAGCTCTATAATCTTCTCTCACCTTGGGCAGTCTAGTTATTGATTGGACCTTATACCCTAAACACTCCAAGCTCTTCTTCTTAACTTAGTTTCACTCATTTTATCCCTAAACCATTTCCCAGGATTTCCCCAAACCTGGTGCTAACTTAGCACTGCTTCGTGCTAGAGTACCTAGAATACTTTGCTTTTGTATCCATTATGTGCCATACTAGATTTGCCACCTCTTTCCCTAGGACCACCCTAGCCATCTTAACCAGATATGTGCAAGTGACCACCATCACCCTTTCAGGAACATATATATTACTGTTTTCCTGTGGCCTCAGCTACCACTCCTTCTATTGATTTCAATCAAACTGTATTTTTGGAGAACCAATCAATGGAAGACAAAGTATGACTATGTAATTTATCCTGAGGAAAATGAGTTATAGAGATCAATTTGTTTTGTGTATGCAAAGTACAAGAGCTTTAAGTAAGTAGCTTAAGTGTATTTTATTCTTGCAAATAATTATTCTGGCCTGCTTTCCTGCCTGATCAAATGATAGGTAGCTTTTGGAGATTCTGGGCTGGTGAAAGGGACTTCTGATGGAACCCAATGCTATTTTAGTGACATCTCCTATCCAAGAACTCTTTACCTCCTGATGTTGATGCTGGACATGTGCATCTAGGCTCAACCTTCAGAATCTGTTCCTTGGTGACTATATGAACAAGAAGTATTTTGGCTTTTTCTGTTGCCAGAGTGGAAGCTTCAGAAAGTAGCACCTGAGCTTGGTCTTTAAGAAAGCCAAGAATTCTAAGAGGTAAGGAGAAATTGTAGTTTGTAGATTAAATCAGGGGTAGCTTGTGAAAAGGCAGAGAGATGGGAAATGGCATGTTTAGTTTGGGGAGTTGGCCACTTTAACTAAAATTTTGCAATGTTATGAGAGAAAGTTCTAGGAAAGGAACCTAGGTGAGAGCCAGATTATGAAAGTATTAAATGACAATTCTTATATCATAGAGTCAATAGAGAACCACTGAAAAGTTTTGAGTAGGAAAGTGCCAAGCTTAAATTATATTTTTAGGAATATTCCTTTGGCAATTGTAGAGCAGCAAACCAATTAGTAGGAGAGTTTTACAGTAAGCTAGGCAAGAAGTAATAAGGACCTGATCCTGAACTTGTAAGAGTAGATCTAAAAATATGCATACATATATTATATTTAACATATTTGACATGTATTGGTCTACCTGCCATCTAGGGGAAAGGGGTGGGGAGAAGGAGGGGAAAAATTGCAACAAAAGGTTTTGCAATAGTCAATGTGGAAAAATTACCCATGTATAATATCTTGTAAATAAAAAAAAAAAAAATATATATATATATATATAAAAAGAGTCCATCTAAACGATGCTGTGGAAGTAGAATTGATAGAACTTGGCAATTTATTGGATATTGGGAATGAGGGCGAAAAGAGTCAATGATGACTTAAGTTGTGAAATTGAATAGTTCTAAGGCTTACCAGAAAAAGAATGTTTTGTTTTGTTTTTTTTGGAGGGGGGAATTTGGGGGAGAAGACGTATGAGTTCCATTTTGAAAGCTTTGAATTTGGAATGATGAGAGCACATTAGTTCCCCTCATGTCATATTGGGAAAAGTTCTGAATTTCAAGCCAAAAAACCTGACTTTATGTGGCGACTGCGTTAGGATCCTGAGTATCTTAGAATCAGCCGGAATCAGGATAAGCAAAAGTCTTTATTCTTGGTCTTTAGTGTTAGAAGTGAAGAGAGAGTGTACATGTAGGATCTCTGAGATCTCACCTCATTATCTCTCTCTCCAAAGTGACCCTGGCTGGTCTCACTGTACCTCCTAGTCCCTCCCACAATTCTCTGTATATACCAAATGATTGGGCCAGCACAAGATAGTGGGAAGGGCCTGTGAATGTTCTGTTGTCCCTAAGTTGCAATCATTCTCTGAGAGGAGATCTCTTGGGGAACTTCTGGGGAGGCACCAGTAATCCCCAAAATGCAGCCAGGAGTTAAAGGTCCGGATCCTATATTGTGTCCTTCTAAGTCTTGAATCTTTTCCTGTCAGAATCTTTCCAGCCAGCTTCAGTCTCTAGCTCCCTCTGAATCCAAAGCCTTCAGCCAGCACAAAGGTAGACATGGGTATGAAATCTTGATTCTGAATCTCCTAGAGTGTGGGAATCAGACTCTGCCTCCGAGAGTGTGGGAAGTCTTCTCCTTGACCCAATCCAAACTGACTCTCTCCACTGAGTCTTGGCTCCTTTTATCCTCCCAGAGAATGGGCTTGTGGAGAGTCCATGGGTTTGTGGGAACTCCTTAAGGGGCCAATGAGCTAACTCCTTTAAAGGTGTGAACTCTGAGCTAGAGAATTGTTAAGTACCGACTTACCACCTAGTAATATCCTAACATCTCCCCCTTTCTTTTGATTTAGAACATAGGGTGATCATGACCTTGAAACAAGTATACATAAATCCATCAATATGGGAGATATTACACATAATTACATAAATCACATAAATACATAGTAACATAACACATGCTAGAAGTGATGTAACAAATAACATGATCAAATAATCACAAATTGAGAATTTATACATGTCTATAAGTCCTAGAAATAGTCCAAAAGGAATTAGTTCATGTGCCAGGAATCCAATAATTCCTACAAGTTTTAAAGTTCTTTAACAGCCTCCTTATCAGCCTTGCTCTTTCATTGTCAGATGCTTCTTAGATCTTCTCCTTTGTTTTGAGGTTTTTCTCTTTTTCTGTCTCTCTTTGCTGGACAAGGCGAATATGACTTATTGGTGCTGGAACTCTGTCTTCCCAGAAATCAGCCAGAGTCAGGAAAATCAAAAGTCTTTTTATTCTTGGTCTTTTGAGGTCGTTGTCAGGGGATTAGATCTAGCAATCTCCACACCTCCTTCCTCTCTCCCCACCGCCAGGAGAATGCCTCAATTTCCTCCTCCTACTCCACCCACACAAGTCACTTCCCCTTCTTTGTCCCACCAATCGAGCCAGTACAAAATAGTTGGGGAGGGTCATCCTTCAAACATGTTAATAGAGAACTGTCCAATTGGCAATTAGTCTCATGTGCTCCATTATCCAAGTGCATTTGGTCAGTTCTAGCCCTTTACATCTCCCACTTTCTTTTGTTTTTGAACACAGGTGGTCATGCCATACCTGACTTCTCAGGGAAGTGAGAACCCCAAAAAGGAGGTGATCACGCCCCTCCTGACTTCTCAGGAAGGGAAATGAAAGCACTAAAAAGGAGATAATCACGCCTTCCCTGACATCTCAGGAAGGAAGATGAAAAGCACCAAAGGGAAGTGGGGATTGCTAGTGGGTTTCTGGATTGAAGAGTCTTATTAGAGACAAGTATGCACAAACCCATCAGCATGGGAGGTATTACACAAGCACATAGCAATAATGCACAGGCTATTAGTGATAACTCTCCCCACACATTGGCACCCATCTGATTCCTTCTCCATCTGTAGAGATACAAGTAAACCCTCCCTTCCATTCACCACTTTCTGGGTCTCTCCACATCACCTGGCGATTATCTAAAGATAGTGGAGCTGCTCGTACTGGACACTGCCCTTCCATTGGGTTGTAAAACCTATCTGCTGGAGCCAGTGCATCTTTGTCAAAAATTTAAAAATTAATGGTATAGAGTATTGTCCAATTGGTAATTAGCCTCAAGTGCTCCATTGTCCGACCCCAGTACATTGATTGACTCAAGAGTTTCTACCCTTCACATCTCCCGCTTTCTTTTATTTTAGAACATAGGTGGTCACACCATCCCTGACTTCTCAGGGAGGTAAGAACCCCAAAAAGGAGGTGATCATGCCCTCCCTGACTTCTCAGGAAGGGAGGTGTAAGCACTAAAAAGCACTTCAAATCTCATCTTTGCAACTTACTACTTATGTGACCCTAAGCAAGACATTTAAGCTTTACAGGCCTTGGTTTCCTCTTAAGTATAAACAATTGATCTATGATCCAGGTGGATATATTTAATATTTGGTAATATGTTGCTAGTATTCAAGAAAGAGAATGAAGTTGGTTATCTATGAAAATTGAACATATGGAATCTAATAAGATTTCTAAGAGAATCTGTAGACTAAAGAAAGGAGGCTAACCCAAGATATGGTGGCCAGGGAACTTCCATGTAAAAAGGCAGGAGATACGTAATGATTTAATACAGGAGACAGCAAAGAATAAGTCGGACAGTTGTAGGAATCAAGGAAGATGAGACAAAAGAAGAGATTAATTGACAGTATCAAAAGTAGAATGGTCAAGTAGAATGAGGATTGAAAGAAGGTCATTGAATCTAGAAATTAAGAAATTGTTTCAGTTGAATAGCAATTTGAAAGCTGGATTACTAAGGGCTGGGAAATAAATAGAAGAGAAAACGGAAATAATGAATATTATTTCTTCTAGGAGTTTGGTTGGGAAAGGAAGAAGAAATATAGGATGATAGTTTTCGGGAGTGAGAGGATCATGCAAAAGGTTTTTTTTTTTCTTTTTTTTTTTTTCCCTCCTCCAGATCATTTTATTTTATTTTTTAAATGCCATTTTTATTTTTCCAAATACATGTAAAAATGGTTTTCACCATTCACCTTAAGCCAAAGGTTTTAAAGGATCAGAGAAGCCCAAAGATGTTTAAAGACAAAGGAATTAGTGGATAAGAAGAAATTAAAGAAGAAAGGAAATACATTTATTAAGCACCTTTTAGGTGCCAGGCAATATGCTAATATGCTAAATACTTTACAAATATGATTTCATTTAATCCTCACAACCTTGGAAGGTAGGTGCTGTTGTTACCTCCATTTTATAATTGAGGAAACTGAGGCAAACAGGTTAAATGACTTGCCCAGGTAGTAAGTGTTAGAGGTCCTCTTTGAACCCTAGTGGCCTGTAACTAGGTCCTATGCTCTACCTATTGCACCATCTAGCCATAAAAGGGGAAATGAAAAAAGAGACAAACTCCCAGGAGCAGAAAGGATCAAGAATTTAAGTGGAGAGAAAGATTGGCCTTGGCAAAGAAAAGGGTTGCTGTCCTCCTCAAAGCTTGGCGGAAAGGAGGAGAGAATGAGGAATGGTATGCAAAGGTCTTGAGGTGTGGCGATAATGAAGCTATCACAACAGATGGGTTTGATTTACTTAGTCAGAGCAAGGCCTGCTGGGAAGAAGAGAAGGGAGCTCTTAAACTAAGTGAAGGTTTGGAATAATTGCAGGAAATAATATAATAGCCAGGTGATATGAAAAAAAAAAAAAAGTTTTGCAACAGGGAGGACCTAGGTAAGATTAGATACCTTTTTCATATGAGAGTGACCCAAGTGAAGAACTTCCTCCAGCTTTGATGATCATCCAGTGAGTTCTGAATCCTCGTAATTGTACTGTTCATTTTGACCACAAGGACATTATGAGAGACATTAAATATCTTGTGAAAATTCAGGTATCAGTCCCTTTGGTTGTTCTTCAATCCTATCCAATTCCATTTGGAATTTTCTTAGCAGAGATACTGTAGTCATTTGCTATATCCTTCTCCAGTTTATTTTATAGATGAAGCAAACAGGATTAAGCAATTTTCTCAAGATCACATAGCTAGTAAGTGTTTGAGACCAGATTTGAACTCATTAAGATGTCTTTCTGATTCCATCCACAATGTTCAATCCTCCACACCAATTACCTCCTTTTAAATTATTTTCCTGACCTACTAACTACTGTCTAATGGCCACTTAAACTGCCACAGGTTAGTCTGGAATGAAATGTATTTGAACCTGTGAAAGTTCTTAATATAATGATGAATCTTAGAATTTCTTCATGAAATAATGTTTATTATCCTATATATTATAGAATCTATCTTCTTCCTTTTTTGAAGGTTAGGATATTTGCTAACCTCTTGTTCTATGGCTTCTTATCTATTTTTCACAACTTTTCAAAGAGGCTATAAATAGTGACTTACAAGTTTTAGTATCCTGGGCTAGTTGACAAAATTAATGAAGCCAGCTCTATGTTTTTCCCCATCATTTTATTTATCTCATGAATGCAAGATTCAAGAAAAAGTCAAGATATGAAATGATCAGATTTATGCCATATCACTATGGCTGCTATGTGGAGAATGAATTGAATAAGGAGGACCTTGAATCAAGGAGACCAATTCGGTGATTAGTGGAATAATCCAAGCAAAAAGTAATGTTGGCCTATGAATTTCATTTCCTTTTAAAGCATATTTAATCTGTACTTTTTCACTCTGGGGATCATTTCCTTTAGCAGAGAGATGCATAGAAAAATTGGAGCCATCTCTATTGTTTTCATTTCATCCTATTCCCATGCCTATCCACCTGCAAAGCAGGTTATCAAAATAGCTAAAATAGCACTTTATTTTGTCCTTAATATTCATTACAATCTCCAACTTTTTCTTGTTTTGTGAAGCGAAGTTCATGAGTAGTAGCTTGCTCTCTTAAGTGCATTTTTTCAAAGAACTTTTTTGGCCTTCTTCCCAGCCCTAGAGATACTGAGATGCTGAGCTGTCCCCTCATCATCAACTGAAATGGAAAGGATTTCTGCTGGAGTCCAGGGCCTCTTCCAGGGGCATCTCCCATCCAAGAACTCTTTATCTCTTGATATTGATCTTGGGTATGTGTATCTATACCTGGCTCCCAAGATCTCTAACTTGGCGACCTATTGGACAAGTACTGTTTTGGCTTTCTCTTGTTACCTAAGTGGAGACTTCAGTAAGTATCATCCGAGCTTAGTCTTCAAGAAAGCCAGGGATTCCAAGAGGTAAAGAGAAATTGTAGTTTGGGGAACAGAATATCAGGAATAAAAGGTGAAACTAGAGATAAGGAAATGAATGCTAACAAATAACATTATTCTATAGAATCATGGATTTAGAGCTTAGGCGTCAAGTAGTACAATATTCTAACTTTATAAATAAGGAAACTGATGTCCAGAAAGTTTAAGTGACTTGCCCACTGTAGCACAGGTTAAAATTGGGAGAACTAAGATTCAATCTCTACTCTTCTGGCTCTATGTTCAGCACCCATAAATCTATATCCAGCATTTTTAAAAATTAAAGTTGGTTAAAGGTTTCCTTTCATGACCATATCAGTCTCTTTAGCCTCCTTTTCCTTATCATTCATTTGTATCATTAGAATTTTCTTTTGGGGAGTATAGTATTACTCTTATGCAGACTTTCTATGAAGAGACTTAGATTATAGTATCATCCCAGTCCTTATTCAGATTCAGCAAGCACTATGTGCCAGGTTCTGTATTAGGTGCTGGGGATCCAAAGGTAAACATGAAATACTCCTGCTCTCAAATAGCTTACCTTCTATTAAAAGAAAACACCATATCTATAGAAAGTTAAATATAAAATATATACAAAGCAAGTTTTGGGGAATGGACACAAATCTGCCATAAAGGGAAAATTGTTCATGATAGAACAGAAGATCCAGAATGTACAATGTAATTATGGAACAGGACCAAAGTATGTATGAGCCACTAGAGACATTGATTTCCACATTTTTTTTAAAAAATTCTTTCTTCCAAAGTCTAGAATATATATCACATTATCTATCTCATGAAACTCGAGGATGATGTGATCACTCTTTGGTTCCAGTCATTTCTCTTCATCCTTATTAATCAGAATAAGGTGAGAAATAGATTTTCCCCTGGTTGCTCCTTCTACTTTTTCATTGAGGTGTGCCAAAAAGTGTTTTCTTCTTGCAACAGAGAATAATTACTATTAGGGCAACACTTCCAAGTCACTTACATAATTTTACATTAGTTTTAAATCATTTTCTCTCACTGGAGTGGGGGTACTGCCACTTCATAATTAATAATCACTAAGACCCTTCCTTGAGTTTTGGTTGGAGATAAACTAGAAGACTTGTCATAATTACTACTCAGTAAACTATCCCAGGTTGATGCATTAACCCAGTTGGGGCTCTAAGTAAAGGAAGGGAGCTTTGTTTTAATATGGGCAATTATTATACTTTAAAAGGGACAAATAGAACCATTGCCTAAACTTTCATTATGAAGTTTTGCATTTGTGATTCTGTTTGTGTTTCTCTGACCTTCAGCATATATCCCTGCTTATCCTATTTAGGCCATAAATGGTCAGACAGAAGAATACAGGCTTTCATTATGGAGTGGTTATGAGTTATCTGATATCAATTAGACCTCAAAACATTATTGGTCAAATTTTTATGAGAATAGATGGATGAAATTGTACTTGATTTTATAAATTGACTCAACATGAAAAATATACTTTGAAAATTGGATTGTGTCCCACATTTGCTGACCATGTGATTAGCCAATGAGTCATGTTATTGTTTCTGCATCCTCTCCTTTCTTCTTTGATTTAGCTTATGAGTGAGGAGTGTTTGTAGCACCAGGGACTTAATTGAGTGGCCAGCACCAAGAAACAGACAGAAATTCTCACATGCAGCATGTATAAATCAAATTATGACAGGCAACATATTCTTTTTTCTTCATTTTCTTTTTAGAGGGGGCCACTGGGCTGGATGTGAGTAGCTGCTTAGCTGGTGGGTGCTAAAAAAAGAAAACTATCAGGTTTTCAGCTGTCATCATTGCTCTATAGCAGCCTTACAGATATGGAGAACAGGAGAACTATGTCTATGTATCCTTTCTGGATATCTCTGTTACTTTCATGGTAAAAAGGAGGATTTAAAGGTTAAATTCATTGAAGAAAAACTTGTGATATCAGCATGTCAGCTTGTTTTTGGCATTTTTTTCCTCCAAGTTTCCAGTTTTCCCCAATATATTTAACCTCTGTGGAATGATCTGACCTTTAGTTATAGGCAATTGGGGGAGGAATGCTTGAAGCTAGTGAGATCAGAACCAGAGAAGAGGGCTGCAGCCAATTCACATTTTAAAAAATAAATTTTTATTGATGCCTTTTTTTTTTTTTTTTTTACTTTGCCTATATTTCTCTCTGTATTTCTTTACCTCCCATGACTGGGAAAACTATTTGTATGATAAAATTTTGTTTTTCTTTTCTTTTTCTTTTTTTAAAGGAAAAGAGAAATGAGTCTGTGTTCTTTGACCCAAGACTTCTATTGGAGAGGGAATTATTACACAAAACCACTTAGTTCATTTCCAAACCTCTTAGCAGCCTTGGATAGTCTTTAAGTACTCTGGAGAAAAATTTTTCTTTGTCTTATCAGAGGGTCAGATGAGCTACTAAATTCTTTATGACCTAATGTTTTGATGGCTTATTTTATATATATTATATAAAAAGAAATTATTTAGCATGGCTTCTCTAAGAAAACTGAAGGAGCTAGTGGAAACATTGTATTGTAGAAAAACCCTGGTCTGTGAATTAAAGGGCCTCAGTTCATATCAGAGATCTACTCTATCTCATATTTCTACAGATACCAGACTACTTGAAGTTTTCTTTATGCCTTTGCTCATATACTCCGCCTCCTCACCCCCACCAACACACATACCCTTCCTCAGGTAATGACAAGAAGAAAGAAATCCCTATGAGCTGGATTTATTGGAACATTAATAGGAGGGTTACTTTGGTTGTACCTTAAATGAAAGGTAGTATTTGAATAGCAAGAGAGAAGATGGGGTCAGGGCACGAGGTGCTGTGTGGGGATGGGCATTAGACTCCCTTTCCCAAATTAACTAATCAGAATCATCTTCAGGTACAAAGAGAAAACATTTATTTAGTCCCTTCAGGAAGAGGTCTGGGAGCCATCCCAGGGCCCACTATATGCTAGTGGATCTGACAGTCCAGAAGTTAAAAAGTGCGAGACCCAAGCCTTTTCATTGGATAGGCTAAAAAGAAGTAACCATCCTTGACCAATGGTCACCAATGTTGTCTGCTTCCTGTGGATCACGTCACTTCCTGTCACTTCCTGTTGCTGACCTTTAAGAGACCTCTAGGCCCAGAGATCACGTGACTTCCTGCAACCTGAGGTCCAAGGTCTGATCTTCTAGCTCTGGGAATAGGGATCATGTGATTTAGGCCTAGTCTCACAGGTTGAGAAAACTTCACCCAGTCAGTGCCATTCAGTGGTATGTGAGCAAGGGCACAAAGGTTCAACTGAGTCTGGTCTTCATAGAAAACTAGTCTGACTTTGACTGAGATAAGATGATTAAGGCATCAAGGATGGATCTTAGGACAACAATTTTGGCACCAAATGATGTGGTTTAGGGAGAGCAATTCCTAGCCAAATAACATGTTTCAGGTTTAGCACCAATGTTGGGGTTTGGTCATGTGAAGAATCCTCTCTGGCAAAAGGTAGATTTATTTAGGAGAAGAGGTTACAGACAAAATGAAGAATGACACTAGGAAGAGTAAATATGAAATAGAATTGGGAGAGCAAGGAGAAGGGTTTCAACTATTAATGATGGAAAAGCAAATTCTCTAGTGAAACTCACAGCTAGGAGAAAGGAAACATCCTATGAGGTTGGAGCATGCCCTTAGCTGGTGGGCTAAATCCAAAGAGGGATTGAGCTCCCTAAAAAATCTAGTTAGCTATTAAAAGGAGAAAGTGCCATGAGGCATGGTGAGGGGGAGGAGGAGAGAGACTCTGAGATGGGGGAGGAGGAAGGGAAAGAAAGCATGAGGCAGAGGGCCAGGGCAGGTTATGAACAGGGGACCCCGAAACTGAAAATCCTTGAAGGAGAAAATTTCCTTCAACTCTGCCTCAGTGAGGGACCCCGCCCCACGGGACAAACAGTTTCATCCCTGTTATCTAGGTGGGGACAGCTCAGTCCTGAAACTCATTGAATTTAATTTAAATTCCAGCTCAAGCTGAAACCCAGGGAGGAGCCAACTCGGGACTTCACCCACAGGCCCCCTCAGCTAAAGCTCCCATTAGAAAAGAGCCAAACTAAAACCCTCTTTGTAGAGGTTCCAAACATGCCAGCTATGCCATGCTTGGGATGTCAAGGAGCCTCTGTCCACTGGAATACTCTTTCCAGTGCCATCCTCTCTTTACCCTCACCTATTTCCTAACCAGACTTTATGCCTCTCTGTAGGATTTCTAACCTTACTTCCAATCCCCATAATAAACCCTTCTATCAATCTAGGTTTTTGGGTCTGTGAATTCTTTTACAGAGAACCTCTGCTCTGCCAGAAGGGAGTCCCCAAACTCCCTACCCTTGGACTGAATCCCAAGGTTGTGCAGGGAAGCCAAAACTTTCCATTTGGTTCCCTGAACCCCGAACCTGCCACTAGAACTTATCATTTTACTCCCTGACCACCCGAAACCCTAATCTCATTTTGGTTCCCTAAATCTAAACTTCATCAGTTATAATCCC
This sequence comes from Sminthopsis crassicaudata, assembly GCF_048593235.1. Classification (NCBI taxonomy): domain Eukaryota; kingdom Metazoa; phylum Chordata; class Mammalia; order Dasyuromorphia; family Dasyuridae; genus Sminthopsis; species Sminthopsis crassicaudata. The sequence goes on from NC_133617.1 coordinate 419,573,350, forward strand.
AAAAGGGATTCAGCAAAGGCAGCATGGGCCATAAACAGGTTTATAGAGGAAATTTAATATCAGGGTTTGACATAACTAGGATTTCTGATTGAACATAGCAAGGGGGAGTGGGGGAGAGGGAGACTATAAGGTTAAACTGATTCCTTTCAATGCTCTTTCCTGCTAGTCTCAGGGAGTAATTTTCTCCGTCAACTTCACCTAGTTATTCAAGACCTCGTCACAGCTTTGGGGTTATTTTTTTGTCTTTTATCCTCATTAATCTTCTCTCCCTTGAGGGCTTCTTTCATGTTGCTGCACTGGAGCCAACAAAAGTTTGCTGCAATAGATTCCATGTCTAATCTATATATAGAGATATTAACTGATATAGAAATAAATGTGGAGATATATATGGATATGTTTGTTTTAGAATTTTTGTAGGTACAAATGCCTGTCTGCCTCTGGGAATGTAAACAAATTTATAATATTTGAAAGAGATCTTATACATGTACCCCCTTTCTTTTCTCTTTGTTTATATACATATAAACTATATTAATAAACTGAGGTTTTGCCCAATAAGATTAGAATCCCAGTACAATCTCATCTCTCATCTTGTTCAGCATTCTTATACAGAATTTTAAGCAAAAGTTACAAATTCTGTTGAACAGACTCTATTATCTTTCCCCATTCTCCATCCACTTCCCATTCCCAAACTCTTCACCAGCAAGTCTTAAGGCCATTTTCTTTGGCGATGGAAAAAGCTATTAAGAAGATAAAAAAATTCCTAAGAATATTTTGAGTACTTTTGCTTAGCTATGCAATTCATAGCAATTTCACTGTTTTGCCTAAACTGCAAAGAAGATCTCTGTTTAAAATTCTGATAATACTCTTCTCAGCCCAAAAGTTTTCAGATCACCTCAGTTTCTACAGATAAGATTATTACATCCTAAGTGGAAATAAAAAAGCCTTTGCTTCACTGGCCATCCATCATGTTTAGTTAATTATTACCCCAGTATGCTAGGAAATAAAAAATTGAAACATTTTACTGATCTTCAGCAATTAGCACTTTAAAAAAAATTAAGGAACAATTAGATGGAGCATTAGCCCTAAGAGGCAGTACTTAAGTTCAAATCCAGCCTTAGATGCTTAACATTTCTAGCTTTGTGACCCTGGGCAAGTCATTTAACCCCATAGCCTGGCTACCTCCCCCAAAAAAGTTAGAAAAAAATCACTCAAAATAAAATTTTAAAGGGAAAATAGTGAGTCAAATTGGTACTAACACCCCTTCTCACCCCTGCTAGCCATCTGTAGTATAATTTCCCATCTACAATAATATTTGTCCTATCTGTGGTGCTGCAGCTCTTCTGAGACTTCTGGATGTTGCTGTTCTATCAGCAATTAGTAGATCCGGGGCTCCTGACTTTTGTGCTAAATAACTAAACAATTGCTTGTAGCCCCCTACTAGTTATTTGGTAAGATGCCTTCCCTCTCCATCCCCTTTTCTACTGGCTTTTTGTGCTTTTCTGCTGTTCATATAATTGGGAGAGATATGGGAATATCCTATCTCACCTCCAATGTTTGGTAGCTAACAACTCAAAGAGTTAACTACTCTTAGCTACAAAGAGTATCCTTTGCTGTAATGTTTTGGTGGTTTTCTGAGGTCTTGAAAGCCTTCCTTTCAGCAAATTAATCACCACGAAAATAGCCAGGTATTAAAATCCAAATCCTTTATCATCTGCTTCACAATCTAGTTCCCTTGCCTGGGGCTTGGGCCAGCTTTCTTAGAAGCCTTCCCGAGTCTTGCTTTCAGTGGGGGAAATATAGGAGGCCAGGCCAGCCACAGTGTTGTGAGATGAAGAGAATGAATCTGGCTGCATTCTGATATCTATATCTTTGTTGTTAGTTGTTTGATTTGAAAACCCAGCCTTACAGATATATAGTTGTAAAAGAGAATATTTTAATAGGCAAATAACATCTTATTATTTTTATGAAAGTAGTTTGACCTTGCAGATTCTGTAAAAGGGTTTTGGAAGCCCCCAAAGGTCTATAAACCACACTTTGAGAACTTCATAATTTGGTCCTTCCCTATTTTTATAGTCTTCTTATCCTTTAATCCTCACCATATACTTTATAACAGTGGCAGCCCCCAAAGGTCTATAAACCACACTTTGAGAACTTCATAATTTGGTCCTTCCCTATTTTTATAGTCTTCTTATCCTTTAATCCTCACCATATACTTTATAACAGTGGCAGCCCCCAAAGGTCTATAAACCACACTTTGAGAACTTCATAATTTGGTCCTTCCCTATTTTTATAGTCTTCTTATCCTTTAATCCTCACCATATACTTTATAACAGTGGCCTTCTTGCAATTCATTGAACATGTAATGGAGAGACTGACCAGTAAGTCCCACCCTTATAAGCCTGCATAGAATGTATACATATTTAGCTAATACAATACTCTACATGGAAGCAGACTTTCTAGCCTCTTCTATGTGGAAAATTGAATCAGCTAAACATGCTGATATATTTTATTCAGGCAATATCTACCCTGAGGAGTAGGAGTGTCTTTTCTGTAATGTCATTGACTCTCAACCTTCCTCCCCCTGTCCCCCTATTCTATCTATGGTCCCTTCACTGTTAGCCACCAGTGACTATGTCTATATAAACTATTTAGCGTTAATTAATTTTTACAAAAGGATATTTCCAAAAGGATTTTTCAAAGATATGACTAGAATACAAAACATTTTCTCCAAACATCTTAGGGACCACTCTTCTACCACTTTGGTCTCTTGGAAGAGAGTGGGCCCAGAGTATACTGGCTAAATGTTAGGGTTTGCCTAGGATAGCATTAGAAAAGACATATCTCAACCCCTCAGAATTGTTTGTAGAACTCTGAAGAGCTACAGCAGCTTGGCTCTGGGACAGTGAGCTCAGGGAATGCTTGCAACAACTATAACATTTCACCACTCTGCCTTTGCATCTGACTGTCCTCTGTGTCTGAATTACTCTGTCTACCTCATCTCTCTGTCTTTTAGTATTCTTCATTTCCTGTCAAATTTCATCTTTTGTTGGAGACCTTTCCTAGTCCCATCTTACCCCTTATCCCCATTATGCTAATGCCTTCCCCTCTTATATTGCCTTCCATCTAATATCTACATATTAAATCTATTTGTATATTATACATGTCACATACACACAAAAATAGTAGAGATATTATATACACATATTCTATATAATTAATGTACATCTTGCCTTATCATTAGAATATAACATCTTTGAGAGCAGGGATTGTTTCTTGTGTCCTAAGGATTTAGCACAGTACTAGACAATTAAGTGCTTAATAAATGTTGCTTGAATGTGATTTCAAAGTAGCATTGGAAGAAATAGCATTTAAATTAGTTATAATGGATGATTAGGCATTAAACAGGCAAAGAAAAAGGGTAGTGCACTCTAGATATATGAACTTAACTAAACAAAGGCATGAAGATGTGAGAACACAGTGTATATTTGCAGGAAAAGAGTTTTTAGTTTGATAAAAAAAAAAAACAAAACACTTCCCATATGTTAGACATTGTGCTAAGCACTGGGGATACAATTACAAGGGGGTGAAATCCAGAGAGAATCAAGAGTAGGATCCTTCCCCAAATGGATTCCCCCTAAGAGGGAATCAAGAACAAAGAGAGAAGAAGGGCTGGGTGGCACGGTGGATAGAGCACTGGTCTTTGAATCAGGAGAACCTGAACTCAAATCTGACCTCAGACACTTGATACTTAACAAAGAAAAAAAAAAAAAAAAAAGAAAGAAAGAAAGAAAGAAAAAGAAAAGAAAAAAGCTTCAGTTTGGAGGTTTGTCAGGATGGCAATGAAACAAGTGAGGAAAAGGAGATGTAATCCAGAGAAATTGAGAGCAAGGCAAAATGGTTGTAGTCTTTCCCAAAACAGTTTATTAGGCAGGAAAGAACCAATAAGAAGAGGAGAGTCCCAGGTCAGATTTTTCTAGAGTGGCAGAAGCTTGATATGAATATAGAATATGGCAAGAGTGATATGAGATAAAATCGGATAGGTAGAACAAGGTACAAAGTTTAAGAAAGAAGCTTGAATACCAGGCAAAGTAAATTGACTCAATTGATGTTAATATGTACTAAGGTTCCTTTCCCCTATAGATTGCACCAATTTTTTCCTAAAACATAAGGAAGCTATCCCCAAAATGTGATTGGCCCAAAGGGACCTATCTGGTGGCCTCAGCCCATGTTAACATAGCTTCCTAGTCATCTCAGGGCATAAAAACTTCTATTCCCTTAAGAAGCCCTGACCCTTAGACTTGGGGGATGTCCCAAGTTGGATTTAGTAACTGCATCCTTAAAAGGCAGCTGATTATAGTAATGCAGGTAGATATTCATAAAAGTCTATACTACTACCTTGTAAGTAACTCTATTAATAGTAGCATCAAAGATAACTACAAGTGTCATGAGACACTAGGTGAGCCGTACACTATGTACAGCAATAATGCAATGAGTCTTTAGTGAGCTTAAGTTATCAGCTAATTATTGGTAAGAGGAGCTTGTAGGAATGATGTTCATGGCAAAATGGGAGGATATGGAAAAACTCTCAACATAGTGCTCTTTCTAGGACATTATATAAGTTTGTTTGTTTCAACATGCCTAGAGGTACTGCTCTGTTGTGATAAGCAGACACAGTCCTTACAGGAGGCAGGTGGTGAGATGAGAAGTATTCCTGAGAACCTTCACATTAGAAAGAGGCCCTTAGAGCTTATTTCATGACAAGAGCTAGCCCTCTTGATCTGTGTTTTTTCTGCTACTTAAGCCATTTGCTATGCTTTTGGCTCTAAAGCCTGGATATTTAGCTATTCAAATCATCTCTGATAGCCAAAAGGCTGTTCTGCATCATAAAGACAGGTCTGACTCTTCTGTGTGCTTCCCCTGAATGTCTGCTTTGTAATCTTTCCCCCTGATCTGCCCCCTGCTTAAATTACACTATTTAGCTTCCCCCAGGTCTAAATGAAGTCAGCCTTGGAACTTCTGTCAATCCTTCTACACATCCCACCTCTGTGCCTTCTCCCACTCTGTCCTTTCCACCTGATTGCCGCCTACTCCACAGACACCCAATTATCACCTCCCAATGTTCAAATCTTGCTTTTTCCTCCAGGAGATTTTTCTCAAGTTAGATATATACTTATGTCCATCCTCACCCACTCTTCCAATATGACTTTCTTGTCATCATCACCACCAACCAGCATTTAACGAGCACCTGCTCTATGCTAAGGATGTACTGAAGTAGAAAGCATGGTTCCTGCCCTGAGTAGTTTACTTGAAACAGGAAGATAGGACACATATTTAGAAAATTGATCAATATTAAATGAAAGAATATAATAAATGCCTCATAAATGATCCAGTCAATATATTCAGTAGATAGAAGAAAGAGATTGTGGCAGAGATGATTGGGAGAGATTTACTACAAGGGCCTAGAGGATCATGAGATTTGTACTATTTCAAGTTGGAAGAGGCTTTATGATAATATAGTGCAAATTGTTCGTTATAAATAAAGAAACTGACACCTAGAAAGACATAGCAATTTGCAGCATATAATAATGGAAAGATCTCTGACTGTATTCAAGAGAAACCTGGGTTTGAATACAGGCTCTGACACTAGTCAAGTGATTGGGTAGATTAAACCTATAAGAACCAGTTTCCATGTTTGGAAAATGAGGTGTCTATGTCATGGGGTTGTAAGGAAAGTGCTTTGTAAACTTTAAAGTACTAAGTAATAATTAGCAAACATTGTAGTAAATCTACATTTAGTAGATTTTATTAATGTCTTTTGTTTTTCTTTTCTTGGATTTCCCCCTCCTTCTCCTTTTCCCTTTAGAGAGCTAGCTTTTGTAATAGTGTTTTTTTTTTAAGTAGAAAAAGAAAAAAAGAGAAAGGTGAGAAAAATTGAGCAAGCTTAATCCATACAATCAAAAAAAATTAACACTATATGTTTTGATCCATACTCATGGATATTCCCTCCCCCCCCCCACATACACAGAGTCACTCACTTCTGCAAAGGAATGATGAGAAGTGTTTTCTCATTTCTCGATTTGTTTATAGCCAGGCTTTCTTTCTTTCTATGTAATTTTTGCAGACTCATTTTTGAATGTTTTATGGTACTTCTTTCCATTTACATTGTTAAATAAGTTGTGTACATTGTTTCCCTTGGCCCTAACTAGCTCATATTTATACTTTAAGTACTTTAAGGTTTGCAGAGCTTTTTACAAATATTATCTCATTTGTTTCAACAATCCTGTGAAACATGTGACATTAATATGTCCATTATACAGATGGGGAAATTGAGTCCAAAAATGAGTAAGTGACTTGTTTATAGTCATAGAGCTAGTCTCCTAAGTAGATCTTCCTGACTCCAAGTTGGTTGCTCTGTACAGCAATAGATTCACATAGGAACCTATTGAGGAAAAAGATAATGGAGAAGTAAATTAAATTAGAGGCAGATTTTGGAGGACTTTTAGGGACTAGTTAAGGAGTTTGGATTTATTCTGTAGGTAATAAGGAGCCACTGAAGATTCTAGGGTAGGAGAGTGACATGTTTAGGAAAATTAAGGTGATAATAGTGTCCAGAATGAATTGCAGTGAGAAAGGACTAGAAACAGAAATAACTAGAAATTGTTTTATTTTTTATTGGGTGCAGAACACTGTATATATTTTCAAATTTTTCAATGTATCAATTAGTTTTTGCTAACTTTTTATCTTTTTTCCCTTAAAAATTTTTGGCTTTTCAGGAAGAGTAGGAGAAGGATACAAGGGGAAATTTAGGTGATGTAAAATAAAAGAAATTAATAATGAGAAAAAAAACTGTTACTATAGTCTAAGTTTGAGAGATTAGGGTTTAAACTTAGGGAAATCTATATTGTCTGTAATATATTATGATGATAAAAATAAATCTGTAAAGCCACATGTAAGTATACCCCCAAAAGTAACTTATTTGAAAGAGCTAAATTGGTTGGAAGGCCAGTTTGAAAGTCTGTTGCCACACAAATAGAAATCCAAATTATAGGATTTCTTTTGAGAGGGAAATTTTACTTCTTTCAGTTACACACAGTCCTTGATTTGCAAATATGGTTTTTCTCAAAAGTTTATTTTTAAATGAGTTGCTTAGAACTATGAATATATTTTCACATAGAAATAATTTTATAAATGTATTTGAAAACCATTTATTGGGGTGTTTGTGATATAAACAATGGAGTATTTAAAGACATGTAAGACAGTTCTTACCCTCAGGAAGTTTACAGATAGAAGGGATATCAGAGATAGTCTCATGCAGTCCCTTTATTTTCTGGACGAGGAATCAGGTCCAAAAAAGCAGAAGTGACTTCCAAAGTCAAATCAGTCAGTTAACTAGCTTTTATTAAACACTTTAAATATATTTGGCATGTGTTTTATGATGTTGGGTTTGGTACCAAATGATGGTGATTTGAGAACCAACATGCCGTAAGTAATGTAGATTCCATATGATGATGTTGAGGTTGGGAAGGGGGACCCCAAAAGTTTGGGGTCATAGACCAGTGTTGCAAGATGTCTCAAAAATATTTGCAGGCTTGAACTTATTTCCTAGACAAGGGGCAAAGTTTATTGTAATTGTCATTCCATTACAAGTGGCTGAATTCCAAAAGAAATTAGCAAAGTCATAAAAGAGAGGAGACCCCTTTATCCAGCTTTCTATTATTGACATTCTATGGCCCAGAGGAGTGGTCTCCAGAATTTAGTTATCACTGACCAACAGATTATCTCTCTGACAGTCAGCAATGAACTGAGGAGTAGTTTATTCACTCTTGTCTCAGGAGTTTGCTCTGTGGGACTATCTTGAGGCCAGAAGCTGTTTTGATTGAGGAGTATTCTATTCAGAATCAGACAAATTTGGGTGTGGGAGTTTCCTGAGGTAGATTCCAAAGACTGAAGATCTAGGATTCATGACTTATTGTTCAAACAGAAGGCACCCTCCCCAAATCAGGGAACCTCAAATGCTGTAGTGGTAGGTACTAAAAATTGGGGTTTGGTCATGTGAAGAATTCACAATGGACATTCTTTTTGGCAAAAGGTAGATTTCCTCAGAGGAATAGATTACAGACAAAATGAAGAGATACAATAGATGCAGTAGGAATGGTAAATATGAAATAGAGTTAGGAGAAGATAGGAAAGACAAATTCCTGAAAGGGACATAGCACCCTAAAAGAGCTAGCCAGCTATGAGGAGTAGAATTAGGGTTGGGAAGCATAGTGCAGTTAGTAGAGATATCATGTAGCATGGGGGAAGGAGAAGGGGAAAGACACCCTGAGGCAGAGTGCCAAAGGCAGCCATCATGGGATAGCCCATAAGTGATTTTATGGGGAAAATCTAATCTCAGGGACATGACTAGGACTTCTGACAGGGCATGACCAGATGAGGCCTTCTTCCTGCTTGCTTCAGGGATCAATTCTTTGGTTTCTTTCTGTACAAAACACTAAGACCTCATAAACATAGTGCTAAGCCTGCAGAAAAAGGCAAAAGACTACTCCTACTCTCAGGAAATTTAGAGTCTTATGAGGAGACAACATCTAAGCGATTATATACAAGCAAAATATCTAAGGATACATTAGAGATAATCAATATGAAAAAGGCACTAACATTAAGGAAGACTGAGAAAGGCAAAAGGTTGGACTTAGTCAAGACTTTTAAAGATACCAAGAGATGTGAAGGAAAGGAGATAAGAGTTTTCCAGGGGGACAACCAATGAAAATACTCAGTTAGGAAATGGAATGTTAGGCCAGTGTCACTGAATTAATTACAGGCTATGTGGTTGGTACAGCAGCAGGGGATGTAAGATGTAAAAAGACTGGAAAGGTAAGATAGAAAATTAGTGGCAAAATCAAAGGAGTAAGGAAGAATAAAGAAGTAACCTCAGCTAGGAAAAAGGACCAGTTCTCAAAGATGAAACCCACAGTTGATTCCAAAGTTTTTCAGAGAGAACTTGAGTGTGTCCTTGAATCACCTCTTCTAACTTCCACATGAACACCTGCCCTGTGTGAGTTCTCCATAAACAGTCTTTTAGACAAACATTAGTTTGGCATTCAAACAACAAGATCAATTCATCAGTTGTGCTCTTCAGTGGAATTTGAATGACAAATAACCTCAATGTCTAGTATCTTATCTGGCTAGGTTATCTCCAGAATCTTTTCTTAAGACAATTCAAATGGAAATGATTGTTTCCTGGTGTGGTGCTAAAAGACTGTCCAGGTCTCACAGCATACATCAATGAAGTCAGCATAACAGCTCTGTAAACTTTCATTTTGGTAAGGCAGTCTAATACTTTTCTCCCACACTTCCCTTGGTTTTGCCCATGATGGTGGTGGTTCTCATCCTCCTTCCTCCTCCTCCTTCCTTCCTCCTCCTTCCTCCCTCCTCCTTCCTCCCTCCTCCCCCTCCTCCTTTCTCCTTCCCCCCCTCCCCCTCCCCCTCCTCCCTCCTCCCTCCCCCTTCTTCCTCCTCCCTCCTTCCTCCTCTTCCCTCCTCCCTCTTCCCTTCTCCTTCCTCCTCCTCCTTCCTTCCTCCTCCTTCCTTCCTCCTCCTTCCTTCCTCCTCCTCCTCCTTCCTTCCTCCTCCTTCCTTCCTCCTCCTCCGTCCTCCCTTCTCCCTCCTCCTTCCTCCCTCTTCCCTTCTCCCTCCTCTTCCTCCTCCTTCCTCCCTCCTCTTTCTTTCCTCCTCCTCCTCCTTCCTTCCTCCTCTTTCCTCCTCCTTCTTCTTCTTCCTCTTCCTTCCTCCTTCCTCCTCCTCTTCCTCCTTCCTCCTTCCTCTTCCTTTTTATTTTCAAAATACTTGCAAATGTAGTTTTCAACATTCATCTTTGCAAAGTCTTGCATTCCAAATTTTTCTCCTTCCCTTCGTTCACCCGCTTTCCCTAGACAATAAGTAATCCAATTTAGGTTAAACATGTACAGTTTTTCTATGCATATTTCCACTTTTATCATGCTGCACACACACAAAAAAAAATCCGATCAAAAAGGAAAAAAGGAAATAAAAAGCAAGCAAAAAACAACAAAAAAAGGTGAGAAAACTATATTGTGATCCACATTCAGTACCAATAGTCCTCTTTCTGGATGCAGATGGCTTTATCACTAGCCCATTGGAATTGGCTTAAATCACTTCATTGTTGAAAAGAGCCAAGTCCATAAGAATTGATCATCGCATAATCTTGTTTTTGTTTTGTACAGTGTTCTACTCACTTCACTCAGCATCAGTTCATTTAAGTCTCCCCAGCCTGTCTGAAATCATCCTGCTGATCATTTCTTATAGAACAATAATATTCCATTATTCAGCCATTCCCCAACTTATGTAGCCCAAGGTTCTTCTTACTGCCATAGGCTTACACCTTAGAGCTGTTGACATGGTAATATCTCACTGCTTGTTCATAGAAAGAAGTTGTAGCATTGAGGAGGGGAATTCGCTTTCAAAGCTTAATGCTGAGCTAATCCTATCTGAACTTTTTATGATATGTAGATATATTGATTCCATACTGGTTGATTCAACATATTTGATATTGTTAAGAGTCTACTATGTAAAAGACATTGTGTGAATCCACCCCTCTCTCTTCTCTTTCTTTCTTTTTTTTTTTTTCCCCCCTGAGGTTGGGGTTAAGTGACTTGCCCAGGGTCACACAGCTAGGAAGTGTTAAGTGTCTGAGATCAGATTTGAACTCAGGTCCTCCTGAATTCAGGGCTGGTGCTCTATCCACTACGCCACCTAGCTTCCCCCTATCTACCCTCTCTCAAACCATAACAAGCTTTCCTGAGCCTGTCCTATTTCCTGAATCTTAAGGATTGTTTATGTGCAGCTTGAAAGTCTCCATAACTTTAGAAAGCTGTGTTCCCTAAGATAAGGAAATTCGTATCGATGGTGATAATGTGAGGAAAAGAACTCAACATCTGAGATCTTATATCTCTTAGCATTTTTGATGCTAAAAATATCTCATCTGAGATCATATGATTTGAGATCATAAAAGTATCACCTAACTCAGTGTACAACTGCCTCTCCTAGGCAAGTCTTTAGTTTTGCCTGGATTTTGGATAGACCTGGCAAGAAGCCAGGTAGAAAATATTACCTATTGAAGAGAACATCTGAGGAACAGTCTGAGTTGCTTCGTGATTCAAAACAGCCATTTTTGGCTAGTTCATAGGTTCTAGACCATGTGAGTGTCTGGAAGCATACAAAAATGACTTTTTTATATTAGAAAAAAATTGGGTGGAGAGAGAAGGAACTGAACCATTCCATTACTCTACAGACCTCTCACTGAGGAAACTCTTAGTATTGATACACATCTGGCAATTTTTATTTTCTTGGTGAGTTCCCTGAGGGCACTGAGAAGATAAGTGACTTACCCAGAGTCATTCTTCTAATATGTGTCAGGGAGGGCTTGAACCAAGGTCTTTTTGGTCTCCTGAGGCTTTTTTTTTTTTTTTTTTCTTGCACTACTATGGAATATTAGGTGCCAAATAAAGTTGGGCTTTTAGGAGAGATTTCCCTCACTTTTTCTTTAACATGTTTCTTCCTTCCAAAATTACACACAGCATGTAGGAAAAAGAACCTGCTTGATCCTATTACTTCTTCCTGGAAAAGTGCTTAGTTCAGGCTACTGGGTTATGCAACTTTGGCTACTGAGGGTTGGAGGTTAGAGTCCTTTGCCACATTTGCATTATTAGTCTGTTGTTGGTTAGAGACTCCCCTCGATTTGCTTTCCTGGGTCTTGAGTCCTGCCTCAGGCCTAGAAGCCAGGTATTTTCTGAAAACAAAAATTTCCCCTCATTTGCTTTTTAATTTGTCCCCTAACTCTGTGTGACAAGCTACTATGGCATATTTGGTGTGAAAGGCCCTGAGGGCCAAGATGTACACTTTTGTCCATTTTGCTTTGAGTTGTGAGGCTCCCTCTGGAGAGGGTTGTGTGTATGTGTCAAGCTTAAGCGACATCTGCCTTTACCCTGCAGCCTCTCACAACTTCAGCTGAGGTCATCTTATATAAGGTCCTTTTGGATAATGAGTCCAGACTTCCAATCTTTGCTATGAATCCTTGCTTTACATTAAATCCAATTGATGTCCTCACCAGCATCTCTATCCATTACACCCTTTCCTGCTTTCCAGCCCATCTCCTCTATCACTTTGTTTTCTTCTCTTTGCGATTTTAATTTAAGTTAACCAGTTTACCTATACACTGTCCCTCTACTCTTGGCCTGTGGAACTGAAACCTGGCTTTACTTCTATCATCTGCTTTCTCTTCTCCCATTTGAATGCTGCTGAACACTGTTGAATAAGTTTTGCAATTGAGACATTTATGATATCTAATTTATGATATCTAATCTCTCATTTATTCTCTGACTCTTACATTTCTTACAACTGCTGCAAAACTTCTCTTTTCAGACCTTCTATTACTGCTTTTATCCTGGATCCTTCCACCTCCTTAGGGAACTGGCCCTTTGATTTGTTTTCCTTCCCCTTTTTCTTCTTTTTTCTTCCCCTAGCTCTTCCTTTTATCTTCAATTTTTCCTTTTCCTAATGCCTAGTACAGAGCCTGGCCCATACCTAGTGGGTACTTGGTAAAAACATGGTAATTGATTGAGTAGATCTAAAGGGGCAGAGAGATTTAAAAAAAAAATAACAACTGAGAGAAAGCTTATTGACTTTAGAAATTAAGGGATCATTGGTAACTGATGATTGACTTTTTTCTTGTCAATTACAGATTGCTCAAGTTACTTCTTTGCTGCCTAAAGGTATGCTTAGGTTACTCCCTTAAAAAGTCTTCATTTTGACTTTGCTGTTCCCTTAATCTGTTATCCAATATTTCTTCTCCCTTTTAGTGCCAAACTCTTAAAAATCTTTTACTCCTGTTGTCTGTACTTTGCCACCCACTCACTTCTCAAATATGACTTCTGACCTCACTGTGCAATAGAAAATGCTCTCTCCATGGTTACAAATGATTTCTTAATTTCTAAATCGAATAGCCTTTTCTCAGTTCCCATTTTTTCTTGACCTCTCTGTACCTTTGGATACAATTCAGTCAATCAACAAGTATTATAAAGAACTTTTTATAAACTAAGGACCAGGAGATACAAAGACAAAAATGCTGTGTATATGGTATTGTTGTTCATTTATTCAGTTGTGTCTGAGCCTTTGTGACCCCATGGACCATATAACTACTAGGTCCTTCTTTCCTCCACTATCTCTCAAAATCTGTCCAAGATCTTGCTCATTGCTTCTATAACACTACCTACCTCATCCACTGCCATTGTCTTCTCTTTTTGCCTTCAATCATTTCCAATCTCAGAATCTTTTCCTCTGAGTCCTGTCTTTTCATTATGTGGTTTAAGCTTCAGCTTCAGTATTTCTTCTTCCAATAGTAGTCTTAATTAATTTCTTTGAGTATTGACTGGTTTGATGTCCTGTCCAACAGACAAAAAGTCTTTTCCAGCTATGTTGATTCTGCAGTGCTCAACTTTACTTAAAGTCCAACGTCCATACCCTACTCTGGAATAACATTCCTTAATTATATAGATTTCTGTTAACAAGGTAGTAACATCTCTTATTTTTAGTATGCTGTCCAGTTTTTCCATAGCTTTCCATAGAAGGAGCAAACATCTTTTCATTTTGGGTGAAATCACCATCTGTAGTGATCTTTGAGTCTAAGAATATGAAATGACACTTTCCATTTTTTCTCCCTCTTTTTGCCAGAAAGTAATGGGACCAGTTGCTATGGATCTTAATTTTTAAAAAATGTTTATTGCTAAAGCTTCAAACCAGCTTTTATACTTTCCTCTTCTACCATCATCAAAAGGCTTCTTTTTTAATTCATCTTCACCTTCAGCGCACATAATCACAGACACAGAATATACTCATATATTTGAGGAGGGAGAGGAGATAAGGGAAGACTTCATGGAGGAAAGTAGTACCTGAACTTGAAACTTGAAGACTATAATTCTGAATCAAGATGAGGAGGGAGTGAATTCTAAACTTGGCAGAGGCAAGGAACTTTCTACAAGGCTCTCTCTGCATCAACTCTCTCCAGTCTAATCCCTCACACAACTAAAAAAAAAAAATCTCCCCCAAACTGGGGTTTCACTCTGTCAGTTATCTGCTTAAAAGCAATCAATGACTTCCTATTGTTTACAAGATAAAATATATACAGTATTCCTTGGTGTAACATTTACTGCCTTCCACATTCCCAATCCTATTTTTACTTCTAGATTTCTCTTTCGACCAAAAATCTGATAGCCATCCAGAAATTTGGCACTGTTTTTTGCCCCTGAATTCTCACAAGCCATCCAACATCTGGAATGCACTCCCTCTTTCTCTTTTTCTCAGAATCCTTTTTAGCATCAGAAACTGATATTTTATCAGTGGAAATGACATTAGTAGAAGAGGCTTTAATATCTGCTTTGGTACTATCACCTAAGGACCATGAGATTTGTTTAGTCTAACTCTAAATTTAAAATTTCTGGTCAGTCTGTAAATGTTTATTAAACAGCTATTATGTGCCAGATACTGCTAAACACTGGAAATACAAATTAAAGTGAAACAAATACAGTTCTGGCCCTCAGGGAGTTTGTAATCTTTTTCCCCCACCCCCAAAACATATGCGTGGACATTTCTTCAACATTAGCTCTTGCAAAATCTTGTGTTCCAATTTTCCCTTCCTTTCCCCATGCCCTTCCCTAGATGACAAGTAGTCTAATGCAAGTTAAACATGGAAGAAATATATGTTAAATCCAATATATGCATACTTACTTATACAATTATTGTGCTACACAAGAAAAATCAAAGCAAAGGGAGAGAGAGGGAGGAGAGGAGAGGGAGAGGGAGAAAGAGAAGAGAGGGAGAGGAAGGGGAGGAATTCTTCTTTGGTCACAAATTCCTTCCAAGGAGCTTATAAAATAATAGGACAAAGACACCACAGAAGCTGAAAGTGGAATTGATGTTGAGGCAAGGAGGTACCCATGAAATGCAGTAGAATGGTGGAGGAAATTCCAGAGAAATCTACAAGCATTGTAGTTAGTGGGAAATGGAGAGAAAAACTGTGCTGAGGTTTTTTTTTTTGTTTGTTTGTTTGTTTTTAAACTCTTTAAGTAGAGGCCCTAGAACCCATGGCTCTGCCCTCTAGTCAAAAGATATAATCAGAAGGGCAGAGGGTACTGATAAGGTGTGAGTACATATGTATTGTCGCCATCATTAGACCATTAATTCTTTGAGAGCAAAAATTGTCTTTTTTTAAATTTGTTTTTCCAGAACTTAGTACATGGCTTTGCACTTAATATATACCTAATAAATATTTCATTTATTCAGAATACTTATCTCTTTTCAAGGCTCAATTCAGATTCCACCTTTTCTGTGACGCCTTCCTTGATTTTTCTGGTTGTTAGAGTTTTTCCAATAACTCAGTTTTTCTTGTCCTATATTTATTTGTGTACATTTTGTGTCCCATTAGTAGAAAGAAAGCTCCTTGAGAGCAGGAACTATTATTTATTTTAATTTTGTGTCCTAAAGGTTTAACACTGTGCTTTACAATTAATATTCATTTAATTGAATTGCAAACTGCAAACTTATGCCAAAGAGTTTGACTTCCATTCCTTGCAAAATTCTAAAATGGATTATCAAACATCTGTTTCATGAACATCTAGAAGAGGAAAAAGAGGAAGCATGACCAAATCCAGAACCAAAAGCACTTCTTTTCCACAGTTATTAAAATTAAATTGGAGAAATGAAACTTAAATTAGAAAATGAGCTCATAAGGAGCTCAAGGAATAATCAAGGGTGGAATTTATTTTCTCTCAAAAGAATGTAAGCTCCTTGAGAGCAGGGACTGGCTATATAATGAGGGAGTAGAGATTCATGTTCTGGAACTTCTGTAACATCCAATTAATGAGGAATCAGAGGTAGGAGCCCACAAGTCAAGAAGATAGGGAAAGTCCCAACAGTGAGATATATAGAAGTTGAAAAATTATATTGTGATTGGTGTGAGAATTCCCCAGATGGACACACAAAAAAAGGAGGGATTAAGGGGTGTGAAAGTGAGGCCTTCTCAGAAAACTGATTCTTGCCATAGTTTAGGACTACAGTTCTAGGAACTGCTCCCCCCTTTGTTTTTGTACCCTTGCTTAATCTTGCACAAAACACTTTGTAATCTATATAATCTCCCTGTTCTTGTACTCTGAAAGTGGAATGGGTTCCAGAGACAAACTGTGAGCCCTGATATTAAGGCGGGAGCAGCTGGGGCTCAAGATAGGATAAAAATTATTTCATGCTATAAAAAACTGCTCTGTTATCTGGCCTTTGCCTACTTTCACTAGAATATCCTAGTGAAGGTGATGCCCCTTTCCTACGGGAATTGAATAAACTGCTTTCTGCTCTGGCAGATGTCTATTTGAATTATTTTGGGTGCTTGTTGTCCCATACAAAATCATGCCAGTCTATCCTTGTTTTTTTTGACAGTATGACTTAACTAGGATATTAGGGGAAAGCTGTTTATGATAATTCTCCTAGGTTTTAGTAAACTGTTTAATAAAGTATCTCATGCCACTCTTGTGTAAAAGATGTAGAAATGTAGGCAGGAGATGAGGTGTAGTATGTGAGAAGAACATCCAGGAGGCCAGTTTAGCTGGATTATAGAATGCATGAAAGGATAGGGGAGTAATGTTTATTAAGCCAAGAAAAGTATGATAGTCAGATTGTGAAAGTCTTTAAATGAAAATTTTGTTTTTTATCCCAGAAACAATAGGGAGCCTGGAGATTTTTGATTTGAGAATGATATGGTTATACCTGTATTGTAGTCATATTAATTTTACAACTCTGTGGAATCTGGACTTAAGAAGTAAGAAATTAAATGGACACAGGAAGTCCAATTAGGAATCCATATTACAGTAGTCCAAGTGAGAGAAGATGGAAGCTTGGAGTGGTGTTTGTGTAATTGGAGAAAAGGAAATAGGTGAGAAAAATATTATTAGAAGCCAAAATCTGGCCACTGATTATATAAAGGCGAGGAAAAGGAAAAAGTGAAGATGGACTCCAAGGGAGGACATACCATAAACACATTAAAAGTTATAAGAGAAATTATTAATTTCTATCATATTAATAATCACTTGTTAAATAAGGATTAAAATTTTACCTGTTTCCTCATTTAAGAACTAGCCCCTCTAGGTCGTTCAACCAGTCTTTGAAAGACAAGGCTGATAGATGAAATTTCTAAATTCTCAAGGAACATGCTCCTTCATCTTGTGCAGGACCCCACATAAATAGGGGATTTTAATTCTTTTAAAAGCATTAACCGAATCTAATCTAGGTGTATTCCAGCCCTAAAGCATTAAGCCCTTTCTTGTGCCTCTCCTTTGGAGTTTAGGGTAACCCAGTTCATGAAGAAGGAAATCAACCAAAGTGGTCTGGATGGAGATAGATTCCTCTGTCCAGCATGCTAGAAGTGGTTAAGTCTCATGATCAAGCCATTTTCTCAGCAGGAAGAGCTGAAGACTTTTAGCCAAGCTCTTCATTTGAAAATCTAACCCCTTCCTTAATTGTTCTGATTATTAATTATAATCTGACTATTAATTACTCAGAAACTTTGACTTTGGATTTTTCATTCATCTCACATAACAAAATATGTAAATAACAATTGACAACAATAGAAGAAATGTCACAAGGTTATGAGATTAAATACCAATGAATAGTATAAATAGTAATTACTAATGGAATCCATAGAAAAAAGTCATCTAAGTCTGCTGTAATCAGGAAAAAGTTTATGGAAAAATTCCCAGGATATTCTAAATTGAGAAGATCGTATGGTGCCAGGAAACTCTGAGAACTTATTTCTGGGATCCAGAAACTTGGTATTGGCAAAATAGGAGAATTTATTTAAACTTTTTTTTTATATTAATAAACTGGGCATGGCATAATAATAGGCACTTGATCCAGGAATATCTCTTTTAAAATTCTGCATCAAATACTGTTTGTCTCCAAGGAAGTCACTTAACCCCCTGTGACTGAATTTCCTCATGTATAAAATTAGAGGATTAGAATCCATGATCTTTAGGATTCCTTTGAGCTTGAAGTCTATGATTATAAAGCAATTAAATGTCACTAAGATTTCCTATAACCCTAGAGAGCAGTGATGTTAAACAGGAATGTAAGGAGTGGGGCACTGAATGATATGTAAGGATCCCTGAAAGCTGCATTAGAAAATGCCAGCCTTATTCAGAATTCAGTCTAAGAAAGACAAGTTAGGTTGTATTTGTGGGTTGATTCCTCCTAAGAAAGCAGACTTGTATACCTGGGAGCACACAGTCAGAACTGAGCTTGAGATGGGTATAGGCAGCAGGAGTTATAAAGACAAGAATCACAAGGAGGGGGTATAATTACATGACGGTCTTAACAGGTTGTCCCTGGGCTAGGTTGTTTTTCAGAACGTTATCAAGACCCTGTCAGGCTTAGTCACTAGGCTGGGGGTTGGCATGAGCCATTCTAAGTTGGTTCTGGGTTTAGTGAGAGAACACTGGGAGGAATTTCTGCTGTGCCCAAATTAAGTTTGTCTTCTGCTTAGTAGATTCTGGTTCCCAGGTCAGTCTGGCCGCCTCTGCATAGTAGGGGAGCTTGAGCAAATCAAGGTAGCTAATAAAAATCGTTAACTGCTTCAGCTTCACAAACACTGAACGTAGTAACATTATCATATTCTATTGTATTTTATTTCATTAATTATTTCCCAATTACATTTTAATCTGCTTGACCACAATGGACTTCTACTCAGTTTCGGTTTATCAACAGTGTGCCCAAGCTTTGGAAAGTAGGCGACATGAGGTTTTGAGTGAGTGAAATTACAGGGGTACTCTACCTAGAATCTAGAGACTTCTTATTTCCTATTAGTGGTCACATTCCAGGATATCGAGCAGATGTGTCTGTTCAGCACGCCCCCAGAGAGCATTCAGAAATAGTCCTTTGAACACAGGCAGAGATGACGGCAAAAAGAATGTTTTAGATGAAAGCTAGTGTCCTGGAGGCTGATGATTCAGAAAGGTGTCCAAGGTGGGTGTTCTGTGTGTTAAGACATAATTTCTGAGAACTAGATGGTGAAAGCCTAACCTTTGAGCTAAGAAGGTGACTAATCCTATCTGGGGAAGGGGTAGGCAAGAAAGCTAAGATGGCCAGATGGAAAGTGACCAGAGCTGTTCCCCTTATTCTTAGGCCTGATTCATTTAACAAGCATTTGTTAAGCTCCTACTGTGTACCAAAGACTGTACTAAGTCAGAGTTAGAAAAAATGGTACAATAGAATGAGTCACTGAATTTGGATTTGGACTCAAATCTCTGCCTAAGAACTTGGCAAGTCACTTAATTTCTCTAGATTTCAGCTCTCTCATAATCAAATGAGTGATTTGTATTAAATGGCCCCTAAGTCACTTCCACCTCTGAATCTATAATTCTGTGTACTCTCCTGGCTTTTAAGGAGCTCCTGGGTGAGTTAAGTTTTAGCATTATCAGATAGGACTGGTTCTCTATGGTTTCCTAGGACCAGGAATTTACCTCAAGGATGTCACTTTCAGAACAAACATCCTGGGACTCAAAAAGAGGGAGAACAGTCAGAATTCCTACCAGTTGAGAAAGTTCTAAGAACTGATGGATAGTAGCTCCCAGTTGAATTTATACAGTTTTAAGGGAGGCTGCTCTTCAGTAACTGTACTGTAATATCCCCAAACAAGCAGCTTATTGGAGCTGCTTCCTTTTGTTTCCTAATTCCAAAACCTGAGGGGATGATTAGACTGATCATATGCAGAAGGTTGTGACAATGATGTGTGATTTTACTGCCACTTATTGGAGTATAGTCAATGTATAAACTTATCTGCTATAGTCTCTATAATCTAGTGCTGGATTTGGAAATAAACATGTCCAGGGTCACACAGCTAGGAAGTGTTAAGTGTCTGAGACCAGATTTGAACTCTGGTCCTCCTGAATTCAGGGCTGGTGCTCTATCCACTGCGCTAACTCGCTGCCCTCCAGATACTTATTAAATATCTAATTCTGGGCAAGTTTCTTATTTTCCTTATTTGTCAAATAAGAAATTTGGACTCATTAACTTTAAGATCCCTTCTAATCTAAGTAGTTCTATGATCTAATGATTGTCCCAAGTTCCTAACTATATTAGGACTGAATCGGATAGGTACTATTATTGATAGGATTGTGAACTGATCCAATCCCTATGGAGAACAAATTGGAACAAATGTTCAAAGAGCAATAAAACTGAATACTCCCTGACTCAGCAATACCACCATGATGTTTGTATCCCAAAGAGATTAAAGAAAAGGGAAAAGGACCTGTTTATTTAAAAAAAAAAACAAAAAAAAAAAACAAAAAAAAAAAAACAAAAAAAACTAACAGCTCTTTTTGTTGTGGCAAAGAATTGTAAACTGAGGGCATGTCTATCAGTTGGTGCACTGAACAAGTTATGCCATATGATTGTGATGGAATACTATTAGGCTATAAGAAATGAGTTGGATGATTTCAGAAAAACTTAGGAAGATATATATGAACTAATGTGAGTGAAGTGAGCAGAACCAGGAGAGCAGTGTACCTAGTAACAACAATATTGTAATAATATCAACTGTGAAAGACTTAACTACTCTAATTAAAACAACAATCCAAGATAGTTTCAAAAGACCCATGATGAAAAATGCTATCTATTTCCAGAGACTGAACTGATGGGTTCTTAAAGAGTGCTGATTGAAGCATGCTTTTTTCACTTTATTTTCTTGTTGTTTTTTTCCCCCACCATGGCTAACATGGAAATATGTTTTGCATAACTTCACATATATGATCAATATCATATTGCTTGCCTCACTCAATAGACAGAGTTGGAAGGAAGGAAGAGAATTTGGAACTCAAAATTTTAAGAAAGAAATGTTAAAAATTTTTAAAAAGATTGAATGGGCTACCCCTGAACCTAGTATTTCTCTTTCATAGAAATCCTCAAACAAGGGCTGAATAACAAACAACTTGTTAGGTGTGCTCTTAGAAAGTTACTGATTCAAATAGATTGCCTCTGAGTTTATTTCAAACTGAGATTCGGATTTTGTGAAACTGCATATTCAGGAGTTCCTATCTGGATACCATATTTTAAGAGTGACATCAAAAATTAAGCCTTTATGAGGATTGTAAAATCATGTGTATCTTTTGACCATTACAATACCATTACAAAAAGGAAAAGGGGAGCAACTAGGTAGCATAATGGACAGAGCACCAGCCCTGAAGTAAGGAAGACCTGGCCTCAGACACTTAACACGTCCTGGCTGTGTGACCCTGGGCAAGTCACTTAACCCCAATTGCGTTAGCAAAAATAAAAAAAGGAAAGAACAGGAACAAATATATTTATGGCAGTTCTTTTTAGGGGGTAAAGAACTGGACCTTGAAGGGATACTCATCAATTGAAGAATATCTGTTGGAACACTATTGTGATATAAGAAATGATGAGCAATCTGGGGAGGGGGGAAGGGGAAGAAATAGAAAAATTGGAACAAAAGGCTTGGAAATTGTCAATGCTGTAAAATTACCCATGCATATATCTTGTAAATAAAAAGCTATGATAATAATAAAAAAAAGAAATGATGAGCAAGATATTCTCAGAAAAACCTGGAAAAATTTATATGAGCTGATACAAAATAAAATGTACTGTGTACAAAATAAAAGCAATATTGTATGATCAACTATGAGTGACTTAGCTATTCTCATTAATGCAGTGATCTAGGACAACACTGAAAGACTTCTGATGAAAAATGCTATCCTATCCATCCCCAGAGAAAGAAGTGCTGGTGTATGAATACAGATTAAAGCATATTTTTTTAACTTTATTTTTCTTGAGGGCTTTTTTGGGGCTATTTTTTTAACATCATGACTATAATGGAAATGTTTTGCATAACTAACTACACATGTATAACCTACATGGAGTTGCTTGCCTTCTCAATGCAGGGTGGAGTGGGGTGGGGGAAAAGGAGAGACTTTTAAAGCTTAAAAAAAAGTTCCAACTGAATGTTAAAAATTGATTTTACATGTAACCAGGGAAAAATAAAATGTTAAATAATAATTTTTAAAAAGAAAAAAAAAGATTAACACTTTATGGTGAAAGAAATGGAAACAATTTAATGGAAGGAAGAGTTAAAGGTTTCATGTTGGGATAACACCTGGGAAAGAAAAAATTTAGTGGGAACATAATAAATCTTTTCAAATATTTAAAGAGCTGTTATTTATGAGAGTAAACATATTTATTTTATGTGTAGAAATTGGTAGAAGCAAATTTTTTTTGCAAACAAAGGAAAAATCTTCTAACTAATCAAGAACTGAAAAATGGAATAGACTTCCTTGAGAAATAGTGAGCCCCTTGGATAGACCAAGCAAATATAATCAAGATGACACTACTCCCTAAACTAATCTATTTTAGTGCTATACCAATCAGACTCCCAAGAAACTATTTTAATAACCTAGAAAAAATAACAACAGAATTCATATGGAAGAACAAAAGGTCGAGAATTTCAAGGGAAGTAATGAAAAAAAAAAATCAAGTGAAGGTGGCCTAGCTGTACCTGTTCTAGAACTATATTATAAAGCAGCAATCACCAAAACCATTTTGATATTGGCTAAGAAATAGACTAGTTGATCAGTGGAATAGATTAAGTTCACAGGGCAAGATAGTGAATAAAAATAACAATCTAGTGTTTGACAAACCCAAAGATCCCAACTTTTGGGATAAGAATTCATTATTTGACAGAAACTGCTGGGAAAACTGGAAATTAGTATGGCAGAAACTAGGCATGGACCCACATTTAACACCACGTACTAAGATAAGATCAAAATGGGTCCAAGATTTAGGCATAAAGAACAAGATCATACATAAATTAGAGGAACATAGGATAGTTTACCTCTCAGACTTGTGGAGGAGGAAGGAATTTGTGACCAAAGAAGAACTAGAGATCATTATTGATCACAAAATAGAAATTTTGATTACATCACATTAAAAAGCTTTTGTACAAACAAAACTAATGCAAGCAAGATTAGAAGGGAAGTAACAAATTGGGAAAACATTTTTACAGTTAAAGGTTCTGATAAAGGCCTCATCTCCAAAATATATAGAAAATTGACTCTAATTTATAAGAAATCAAGCCATTCTCCAATTGATAAATGGTCAAAGGATATGAACACAATTTTCAGATGATGAAATTGAAACTATATCCACTCACATGAAAGAGTGTTCCAAATCACTACTGATCAGAGAAATGCAAATTAAGACCACTCTGAGATACCACTTCACACCTGCCAGATTGGCTAAGATGACAGGAACAAATAATGATGAATGTTGGAGGGGATGTGGAAAAACTGGGACACTGATGCATTGTTGGTGGAGTTGAGAAAGAATCCAACTATTCTGGAGAGCAATCTGGAATTATGCCCAAAAAGTTATCAAACTGTTCATACCCTTTGATCCAGCAGTGCTACTACTGGGTTTATATCCCAAGGAAATACTAAAGAAGGGAAAGGGACCTGTATGTGCCAAAATGTTTGTGGCAGCCCTTTTTATAGTGGCTAGAAACTGGAAAATGAACGGATGTCCATCAATTGGAGAATGGTTGGGTAAATTATGGTATATGAATGTTATGGAATATTATTGTTCTGTAAGAAATGACCAACAGGATGAATACAGAGAGTCTTGGAGACACATCAACTGATGCTGAGTGAAATGAGCAGAACTAGGGTATCATTATGCACTTCAACAATGACACTGTATGAGGATGTATTCTGATGGAAGTAGATATCTTCAACATAGAGAAGAGCTAATCCAATTCCAATTGATTAATGATGGACAGAATCAGCTACACCCAGAAAAGGAACACTGGGAAATGAGTGTAAACTGTGAGCATTTTTTGTTTTTCTCCCCAGATTATTTTTACCTTCCGAATCCAATTCTTCCTTTGCAACAACACAATTCGGTTCTGCACATATATTGTACCTAGGATATACTATAACATATTTAATATGTATGGGAATGCCTGCCATCTAGAGGAGGAGATGGAGGAAAGGAGGGGAAAAATTCGGAACAGAAGGGAGTACAAGGGATAATGTTGTAAAAAATTACCTATGCATATGTACTGTCAAAAAATGTTATAATTATAAAATTAATTTTAAAAATTAAAAAAAAGAGAAATAGTGAGCCCTTTGTTGGTAGAGATACTCAAATAGTAGCCTGACAAGTAGATGACCACTTCTTAAAAGATACTATAGATAAGATTCTTTTTTTGGATAAGAAGTTGGACTAGATGATCGTTAACTTTTTCAGATGAAAAGACTTACATGCCTGGCACTTTGCATATTAAATTTGTTAAATATTAAGAACTTACTATGTGATATACATTATGCTAAATCTTGGTAATATTTATAAAAACAAAAGATAACTTCTATCTTTAAAAACTTTATTTTTAATGGGGAGGACAACACAAAAAAAGAAGTTGAAAAGGGAGAGTAAGAGAAATACTCCCACAGGAAAAAGCTCAGAGCATCAGGAGCAAAAATAGGATAGAAGTGAATATGGTCAGCTTGGGCCTTTCCTCAAATGGCAGTTCTGGTCAGGACCTAGTGTAAGAGGGCTCCACAGAGATGGAGGTCTCTTCATTTTGAGCAGTGGCTCAGATACTAGTTTATGTACTATTTTCTTGCTTTCATCTCATTCTAGTTTATAGTTTATTGGTCTGTTTACCTTATCCACACTATAGTGTAAGTAGTTTGGTATATAGTTCATATCTTATTTATCTTGGTATTGCTAACATTACTCATGGTAAATGCTTTGTTGCATGTATGAATGAAAATAAATGTATAGTGAAATTTTGGGCTTTCTTTCCCAACTTAAATACATACTACCAAACCAGGTCCCCAAAGGTAGGTGAGCAATATCTCCTCCTCAGTGTTGTATGGCTACCCTTGAGAGACTGGAGATAGATTTCTAATGCTATCAGCTCAAATCCCCATTTCTGTATCTTCTCCTCACTACCATTTACTAGTAATTATCATCTAACCAGTTAACTTTAATTAGTTTTTCCTAAGGAAATATCATTCGGGGAGGTGGGGGGAGAAATGCAGCAAGAATCAAAGTACGAGGTCTATATGAACTTCCTACCCCAATCATCCTTTCCATTCCTAATTCTCTGTACCAGGGCAGACTCACCCCCCTACTACTCTATTTCTTGAGCAAATCATGGCTCAGATTTTAAGTGTGTTCTGCAAACATTCATCCTACCAGAGTCATTTAAGTTACTGCATAGCCTCTAGACAGGTTGCTCCCCTGCTTGAAAGGTACAGCATCTCCCCAGCCTGATTCATTGCTGGATTGGATTCTGCTTTATGCTCCTCTTTGCGATGCTCTTCTCGAAAGTTGGTAAATTTTTATCTAGACTCCAGTTTCTAGATCTTTAGTGACTTTCTCAATCTTTCAGTGGTCACAAGATTGTGGCCTAATTCTTTCCAACTCCAACACTCATTCTCCTACCAGCTGAAAGAACAAACAAAAAGGTAAAGAAATAGAAGTGCCATGTGGTTACAGGCCACACTGCAGCCTGAGTGGGGAATTAGAACCAAAGGCCAAAGATTTCCTTTATTATCATTAGGAAAGAGAGATCTTTACTTGATTAGTTAGTACTTTTTGTATACATGATCAATTCTGGCTCTGCAGCTGACCTTTTTTCACCTTGTAATCAGCGAAGAGGAAGTAGTCTAGTTGTTCTCCCCTACCCAATATCATACACTTCTTTTATGTTTAATTTTTTTCCATAGTAGCAAAAACTCACATTTGTATAGCACATTAAGAGTTACAAATTATTTTCTTCGCAACTGCCCTGTGAGCTAAATGATATAAATATTATTATCCTCATTTCAGAACTGAGAAAACTGAATCTCAAAGAGGCTAAGTAATTTAACAATGGTTTCACAAGTAAATAAATGTCAGGGCTTATATTCAAACCCCAGTCTTTCATCATATACTTTCCTTATAAACAGATCTGCTGAACCCTCCACAAGAATTGTTGTTGTTTGTCCTTTATTCTCAAAGAGGACCATGACATCAGGGAAGTAAATTGGGTTTTGAGTGAGTAAGGGCTGTGCAAGGCCTCACTTTCCCTTCCAGAGCCCTCTGTTTCCAATGATCAGATATACATCAGGAAACCAAACCCTCTATCTGTGTAGTCTTCCTGGGACTTGGCCTTCAATGGCCAATTCTCTCAAAATAAATTCTGTGATGAAAATAAAAAGGAAAGAAAGAAAAAAGGGAGAGAGGAAAGAAAGGAAAAGAAACTGAGTTTTAGTGTAATTAGTAGGAAACTTTATTTTTAGAAGATTTTAAAAGTATATAAAAGAGACCATATTTTCATATATAATCTTTCTTCCTGTTCTTTATGTATCAAAAAGTTCATATTTGTTAGTGATTATGAAATTGAGAATTTTTTTTTCAAAAGCTTTATAACTATCTCTTATCTTCCAATACCTCTTTCTTTGCAGCTAATAACAAAATTATTTAGAAAGTCTCTGACTCTCGGGAAGCAGGAGGAGAAAGGGGGGAGGTTTGGCCATAGCCAATCATGTGAGGATTAAGTAATGCTTGTGTAAGCATAAACCTGGTTCTGTCAGAGAGGAACAAATCAAGTTTCTTCACGTCCATGTAAAGAGACAAGCTAATATTTGGACTAAGAAAAGACCTCAGGAATGCAACTAGTAGGGGAGAGAATTTCTTCACAATGTGTGTCTCTATTACTTGAAAAAGCTCCTGAAAATTAAGGAATTGGACTCAAGGACTCCTAATGTACCTCCAGGCTCTGAATCTATGATCCATTATCTGTAATCTAATTAGCCTCAGCAAAGGAGTGACAAATTTGAATTAATGTTTTTTGTGTTCAAGAGGTTTTTCTTGAGATGAAAAGAATCTATCAAGTTTTCCTACTTATTTTTTAAAAAATAACTTTTTATTTTTTAAATATATGCAAAGTTTTCAACTTTGAAAACTTTGTGTTCCAAATTATTCTTTCTCTTCCCTCTACACCTTTCTTTAGACTGCAAAGTAATCCAATATATGTTTAAAATGTGCAACTCTTCTATACATATTTTTGAATTTATCCTAAGTGCATAAGAAAAATAAGTTTGAAAAAGGGAAAAAATGAGGGGGAAAAGGGAAAGCAAACAACAGAAAAAGTGAAAATATTATGTTGTGACCCACATTTAATCCCAACAGTCCTCTTTCTGAATGCAGATGTCTCTCTCCATCGCAAGTATATTGGAATTAGCCTGAAACATCTCATTGTTGAAAAGAGCCCAAATCTATCACAGTTGATCATCGTATAATCTTGCTATTGCTATACACCATGTTCTTTTGGTTCTACTCACTTTTCTTAGCATCAGTTCATGTAATCACTCCAGGCCTTTCTGAAATCATCCTGCTTGTCGTTTCTTACAGAACAATAATATTCCATAATATTCATATACCACAATTTATTCAGCCATTCTCCAATTGATGGGCATCCACTCAGTTTCCAGTTCCTAGCTAATATAAAGAGGGCTGTCACAAACATATTCTTGCATATGTGGGTTCCTTTCCCTTCTTTATGATCTCTTTGGGATATAGACCCAATAGAGACACTGCTGTATCAAAAGGTATAGTTTGATAGTCTTTTGAGCATAGTTCTATATTGTTCTCCAGAATGGTTGGATCAGTTCACCAACAATATATTAGTGTGCCATTTTTCCCACATCCCCTCCAACATTTATTATCTTTTCCTGTCATCTTAGTCAATTTGAGAGGTGTGTAGTACCTATTCTTATTTTTTTTTTAAATTTTATTGACATTTTGGTTTTTATATCACATGCTCATTTTAATTCCTGCACTTGGTGGCAAGTACATTTCTAAATGAGTGATTAGTGGTAAAAAAAATCCCTTTATTTTTCTCTCATGTTAGGAAAAATAAAGGGAAAAAAAGCACAAAACTTAGATGTCCATGTGAGATTTACCAAAGAATATTTTATGAAGTAGATAGACTGAGGCATCAAAAGGCTTGTGGATGAGGGTTCATGGATGGATGGTCAAAAAGATGTTTTGGAAGAGGTAACACTTTGACTCAGCCCTAAAAAAGGGAAAGTATTACAGAGGGATTGTTCTAGTGAAGAAAACAGTATATGAACAAATGTATTCCAGGTGAAGTGGGAGAGAGATGAAACTGACTGTGTAGTTATTAAGTGAGAGCTGATAGCCTGTGATGTCAGAGAGAAAGGTAAGGAAGGATTAGTGATGACAGCATGGAAGAATTGATAGCATATCAGATATAAGAAATAGGGAAAATGAGAAATCAAGTTTAAAAAAATCCTTGAGATAGAGAATGAAACTAGATGTGATGTAGTCAGGAAGTAAAAGATTTACAGGTTCTAATATATCAAATGTCTTCACTGATAGTGATTTTCCAAATTCTCTAGCCTCTCACATTAATACAACTAGCCCAGATGCTTGGATTATGTGTCTTCTCTTTGAGAATTGTCCAAAAAAAAAGCATACCTAGTCATCGTTATTCTCTGACTTTTTATTTGCTCACCTTTAAAAAACATCCCTGGATTTTTGGATAGTGCAACTTAGCACTTTTCTCTCTCTCTCTCTCTCTCTCTCTCTCTCTCTCTCTCTCTCTCTCTCTCTCTCTCTCTCTCTCTCTCTCTCTCTCTCTCTTTCACAATCTCTCTCTCTCTCATTCTCTCACAATCTCTCTCTCTCTCTCTCTCTCTCTCTCTCTCTCTCTCTCTCTCTCTCTCTCTCTCTCTCTCTCTCTCTCTTTTATTTTAATAGTTTTTATTTACCAGATTATATGCATGGGTAATTTTACAACATTGACAATTGCCAAACCTTTTGTTCTAATTTTTCCCCTCCTTCCTTTCCCCCCTACCCCCATGGCAGGTTGACCAATACATGTTAAATATGTTACAGTATAAATGAAATAGAATATATGTATACATGACCAAATAGTTGTTTTAGCACTTCTCTTTTGTTCTTCAAATAGTAACTGGAACAGTTTGGGGAAGACTGATTTTTGAATATCTGAATATTTTGCTTCTGGGAAAGGGATCAATTGCTCTGCTTTCTGACAAAGTCTTGTTTTGAAGTGAAGAGGGTACACCTAAGGCAGGAGCATGAGAAAGGTCAGCTTTCAAAGTGCTGAGCCAGTTCCCTGAGGGCACTGCCAGTTCTGCAGTGGTACCTGGACAAACATTAGAATTAGGGGAACAGTGAAGGATTAAGTGGGAAGAAGGAAGAGAGAAGTAATTCCTGAGCAAATCTGTTCTTTGGCTTTCTTATACGTGTTTCTTTTAATTTAGATTAACTGAAAATGGGAACCACCTAGCGTTTGGCCAAGAAAAATTTGCTTTAGCTTGATTTTTCCTCCTTCAAGTATTTACCACTATTGCTATTTGCTGTCTTTATGACACTGACAATTTTAACGTTTCATTTTAAATTCCAGCTTCAAGGAACTTGTTCTCTTTCCCCTTCTAATTTAGCCCTCATTCTCACCCCTCCAAGATTCTGATTGAAAATATGTTGCAGTCAAGGTTATCTCAATTGGTAGTTGATGCTTTTGAAGCTGAGTGCAAATAGGTAATTTGTTACCAAATTCTTCTTTTAAAATTTTTTTATTTTAAACTTTTTTTTCTTAATTTTGAATTCCAAATTCTTTTCCTCGCTTCCACACTTCTCCTAGCTAATAAGAAGGCCAACAAAATGATATCAATTATACATATGAAATCGTGCAAAATATGTTTCCATATTAGCTATATCACACACAAAAATAAAGTGAGAAAGCTAGCCTTCAGTTTGCATTCAGAGTTCAACACTTCTCTCTGGAGGTAAAATAGCATCTTTTTCATCATGAGTGCTTTGGAATTGTCTTAGATCATTGTATTGATCAGAACAGTCAACTCTTTCACAATTGTACAACATTGCTATTAATGTGCACAGTGATCTCATGGTTCGATTAATTTCACTTTGAATCACTTTATATTGGTTTTGCCTTGTTTTATTTCTGAAACCATCCTCATTTCCTGTCATATAGTAGTACTCCAATATATATTACATGAACACAATTATATGCCATAACTTGTTCAGCCATTCCCTACTTGATGGGCATCCCCTAAGTTTCCATTCCTTACCATCACAAAAGCTTCTATAAATAAATATACATATTCTATATATAAATATTCTATAAATAAATTTGTACAAATATATTTTCCTTTTTTGTTGATATCTTTGAGACACAGATCTAGTAGTGGTACTGCTGGGTCAAAGGAGATGATGCAGTTTTAATAGCCCTTTGAGCGAATTCCAAATTGTTCTCCACGATGTTTGGACAGTTCACTATTCCACCATCAGTTTATTAATATATCTATTTTTCTTGATACCCTGAAGTGATATCTCAGAGTTGTTTTAATTTTTAAATCAATAGTGATTAGAGCACTTTTTCATATGACTATAAAATAGTTTTGATTTTTTCCGAAAATTGCCTGTTTATGTCCTTTGATCACTTAATCATTTGGGAAATGGTTCCTATTTTTATAAATTCGATTCAATTCCCTATATATTTAAGAAATAAGGCTTTTTTTAACTTGCTATAAAAATTTTGATAGTACTTCATTTGTGTATGATAACTTTTAGCAAACTGTAGTTTTTAAAAATTAGGTCTAATGTTTAACATATATTGGGTTATTTGCCATCTAGGGGAAGGGGGGGAAGAGGGGAAAAATTTGGAACACAAAGTTTTATAAGGTCAATGTTGAAAAATTATCCTTGCTTATGTTTTGAAAAGAAAAAGCTTTAATAAAAAATAAAAAATTAGGTCTAGTTTTTGTTTTTGCTGGGAGATCATGATTGCAACTTTTTTTTTTTAACTTCAGCTAAAGTTTAATAGATTCTGCTCCAGTTGTTTATTTTTTACTTTATGTGTATCTTTCTGTTTAAGTCTCTCTTGTAAACAACATATTGTTGGATTCTGGTTTATAATCCATACTTCTATTTGCTTCTATTTTACAGGTGAGTTCATTTCATTCAATTATGGTTCCTATCAGGATATTTCCTATTTTCTTCTGTTTACACTTCTCTATCTATTTTTATTTTTTCCTTTCTCAAAAGTCTGTTTTGCTTCTTGACTCCTACTTCTCTTTATCCACTCTTATTTTTATCACCTAGACCCCCATATTTCTTATCTTCTTCCCCTTCTATCTTCCTATTTAATAAAATAGATTTCTATTCCCCAAATATGTATTTATTCTTAACAAACTTCAAGCATTGTCTGCCATCTTTCCCTATCCCTATTTTCCTTTCCACTATAAAAGCTCTTCCTTGTGTGCCTTTTTTATGTGAGATGATTTTCCCCATTCTACCTCTCTATTTTTCCATCTCTTGATATATTCCTCTTTCTTATCCTTTTCATTTTTTTGGAAATCATCTCAATATGGACTACTACCTGTGTAATAGATTCTTTTTAACTGTCCTAATAACGATAAAATTCTTAAGAGGTAAAAGTATTATCAGCCCATATAGGAATGTAAACAGTTTAACTTTGAGTCCCTTTCATATTTACTTTTTTTTTCTTATGAGTCTTATGTTTAAATGTCAAATTTTCTATTCAGCTCTGATTTTTTTTAATCAGAAATGCTTGAAAGTCCTCTATTACATGAACTATTCATTTTTCCCCTGAAAGAGATTATAGCTAGTTTTGCTGAGTAGGGTTTGTTTGGTTGCAATACTAGCTTTTTTTGCTTTCTGGAACACTATATTCCAAAACCTATTCTCCTTTAACGTGAAAGCTTCTAAATTTTGTGTGGTCCTGATTGTAGCTCCACAATATTTGAATTTTTTTTCTAGCTACTTACAATATTTTCTCTTTGACCTCACAGCTCTGAGATTTGGCTGTAATTTTGTTGGGAGTTTTAATTTTGGTATCTCTTAACAAAGGTAATCTTTGATTCTTTCAATTCTATTTTACTCTCCAGATTTAAGATACTGGAGCAGTTTTCTTTAATAATTTTTTGAAATCATCTTTTTAAAAAAATCATGTTTTTCAGGTTGTTCAGTAATTCTTAAATTGTCTCTCCTCAATCTATTTTCTAGATTAGTTGTTTTTTCCAATGAGATATTTCAAATTTTCTTCTTTAATTGTTTTTTATTAGCTTGAAATTATTAGCTTGTACTTAATAAATTCTAATTTTTAAAGAATTACTTTTACCTCCTTTTCCTTTTGGCCTATTCTTCTTCTTCTTTTTTAATAGTTTTTATTTAACCAGATATATGCATGGGTAATTTTACAACATTGACAATTGCCAAACCTTTTATCCTAATTTTTCCTTTCCTTCCCCTCCCCCCAGATGGCAGGTTGACCAATTCATGTTAAATATGTTAAAATATAAATTAAATACAATATATGTATACATGTCCAAATAGTTCTTTTGCTGTACAAAAAGAATCGGACTTTGAAATAGTGTACAATTAGTCTGTGAAGGAAATCCAAAATGCAGGTGGACAAAAATAGAGGGAATAGGAATTCTATGTAGTGGTTCATTGTCATCTCCTAGAGTTCTTTCGCTGGGTGTAGCTGGTTTAGTTCATTACTGCTCTATTGGAACTGATTTGGTTTATCTCATTGTTGAAAATGGCCACATCCATCAGAATTGATCATCATGGCCTATTCTTTTTGAGGAGTTATTTTCTTTGGTGAATTTTTGTGTCTTTTACCTTTTGGTCTGTCCTATTTTCCTCAATTGTTTTGTGCCTCTTTTTACCAAATTGCTAATTCTCTTTTCATAATTTTCTTGCATCATTCTCACCTCTCTTTCTTTAACTCTTCCAGGAATCCTTGTTGGGCTTGTGTCCAATTATCATTTTTCTTTGAAGCTTTGGTTGTAGTTTTTTCTCACATTGTTATCTTCTGAGAAAGTATTTTGGTCTTCTCTGTTACTAGGGTAGCTTTTTTATTGTCAAATTCTTTTTTTTCTTGTTTGCTCACTTTTTCAGTCTATTTCTTGACTTTGAACAAACTTGAGTTCTGTCCACCTTAGGGTGGGAAGGCACTGCCCCAAACTTCAAGCTTTTTTGTACTGCTGTTTTCAGAACTAGTTTTAGGGATTTGCAAAGTTTTGTTGTTACCAAAGTTCTGTGAAATGGGGAAAGGTATGGTCACTGTTCCCTTGGTCTGTGTTCTGATCTTTATCCAGAGAACGTTCCTGTTCCCCTATGCTCCGCTCTACCCTGGAAGTGTGACCAGGGCCTCTGCTTCCTTGTAAATGACCATAAATGCTCCTTTTCATTCTGGTATGGTGGCCCAGACCTGTATATAGGCAATAGAGTTGCTAATCAGGCCAGTTACATTCAGTGCAGGGTCCCATATAATTTTTTCTGATCTGTTGGCTAATTTCCTTTTTTAATTCCCAATTCTCTAGGCTGAGAGTTCCCAAAGATGCTGATGTGGCTGTCTCAGGCCCTTTCAAGGCCTGCTGTTGCTGCTGCCGCTATTTGTACTCTGGACTGGTCCCAAACCTCATGACACAGAGCTTTCCTACCAATCTCCTAAATTCTCCTAATCTGGAAAAGTATCTCACCTTGACCTTTTGTTGGCTTTACTATTCCAAAACTTGATTTGAGAAATTATTTTACAGTTGTTTGGAGGGGAATGTTGGGAAAACTAGCTGAGTTGTTGTCTATAGTTTGCCATCTTGGCTCCCTTCTCCACCAAATTACTTCTGATAAAATGTTTTCAAAATAGTTTTAGAAAGGACTTTTGTGACTTTTAGGTTCACACCTGTTTATAGAACTTTGTCCTGACTCAACCATCTAGAAGTGTTCTTCAACATTTCATATTTTTAGAAGGAATTTTTAAAAGTACTGATGATGTGACAGCCTGAAAGTCTAGAGACTGACATTAATAAGGTATCTGAGAGGAACTAAGGTGTTTAAAATGACAGTACTGTTAGCTTACTTGGTATATGGATGACAGTGTTGTTCTGCTACTAGTTGGATATTGGCTTTAGGAGGAATGTTCTCAGTAATGGGATTTAAGCCAGGCTGTAAAATCAGTGATTAATGCTGACTAGGAATAGGGGGAATACTGGAGCATATTAGGTATAGCACTCAAGGCAGAGGCAAGTATGTGTAGAAAACTTTTTATAGTCTGTAAGTGCTATATAAATATGATTTAATAATTTAGTATAATAGTTGTTGGCTATAGATGTTGAAGGAGTAATACCAACTTTTTGTTATTCAGTAAAAAGTTTTTTGATATTGTTTTTACATTACCATCATTTCCCAAAAACCAGCAATCTCAAAGTACATTTCCTTGTATCAAAGAAAAACAGATAATACAAATAAATGGTGTCTTCAGCCACATTTGACAATTATGTGGCATTTTACATGTGTGGTCCACTGCCTCTTTACTAAGAGGAATGTGTAAATATCAGAGCTCTGAAATAAAAATCTTTCGGTATATTAATCTGAATTCTGATGTCTTTTAGTAGTATCTTTCTTCACATTCTTGTTACCATTGTATATTATTTTTCTATCTTAATCATGCATCAGTTCATGCAAATCTTCTTTAGTTTCTCTTAATTCCTTATGCTTATCATTTCTCATAATCCATTTCATTTATATATACTAGTTCAGTTATTCTTCAAACAACAGGCGTTCAAGTATCAATATCGTGTAGGGAGGATGGAGTACTAGTTTTGTAGTCAGAAATATTTAAATTCAGATTTCATTTTTCATCTTCTATAAGCAGTGTGACTATGGGTAAGCCTCTTAAATTCTCTGAGCCTTAGTTTTTATCTACAATAAAGTCCCTTCTTTGGGGATTGTGAGGCTCAAATAAGATAACAGATATATAAAACTTTAGTAATAAATCAATAAAGAAAAGAAATAAAACCTCAAAAGTGGGCTCACTTCTTGACAGTTGATCCTTTTTTAGCTGGGAGAAGCTATATTTTTGTTGAATTTTGTAAACAAATTAAGATGTTAGGGATTAGAAAAATGATGCGTGTTTCTGCTATCTTTATGCTTGTTCTAGCAGCTATGAGGAGGCAATGTTGCGATTACCAGTCTTGCTATTACCATTATCAATCTTCTTTTTGTTTCTGAAATGCCTTCTGCTTTTCTCAGAGTTAGTGCTTCTAGCCATATGGAACATCCACATTTATCTCAACTCTCCTTTGTTGGAGACCCCATGTTATGGTCATGAAATACCACCTCAGCCTTTCATAGGTTTTTTTTATTTTCCTGGTTACTATATGCCCCCAGATCAAGAAGAGAGTAGTGAGGAATAAGGTAGTCCTTATTGGCATTAGATTCTTTTCACCTGTTGTGTTTTATCTTATACAGTTTCTTTCTTTTTTTTTTTTTTAATAGCTTTTTATTTACAAGATATATGCATGGGTAATTTTACAGCACTGACAATTGCCAAGCCTTTTGTTCCAATTTTCCCCTCCTTTCCCCCACTCCCAGATGGCAGGTTGACCAATACATGTTACATATGTTAAAGTATAAATTAAATACAATATATGTATACTTGTCCATAGTTATTTTGCTGTACAAAAAGAATAGGACTTTGAGATAGTGTGCAATTAGCCTGTGAAGGAAATCAAAAATACAAGTGGACAAAATTAGAGGGATTGGGAATTTTATGTAGTAGTTCACACTCATCTCCCAGAATTCTTTCACTGGGTGTAGCTGGTTCAATTCATTACTGCTCTATTGGAATTGATTTGGTTCATCTCATTGTTGAAGAACCACGTCCATCAGAATTGATCATCATATAGTATTGTTGTTGAAGTATACAACGATCTCCTGATCCTGCTCATTTCACTCAGCATCAGTCCATATCTTACACAGTTTCTTAAGAAGTTTCATAAAAGGGGCAAGTGTATAGAAAAGAAATATATTTTGGAGTCGCTTAAATCGATTAAGTCTTCTTGTGAACTAGCAAAGCCAGTCTAATCTGTTGGACTCCAGTTTGGTCACAGTTACACGTACCAGTTATTATATATTGTTTTCTATCTACTTAAGCTTTGGTTTCTTTAGTAGGTAGGGGAAACATCACACCCAAGACCTAAAGAATACCAGAAAACGTGTACTTGATTGAGTTTGTATTTGAAATGTATGCTAGATTGAAAACATTTTATATTTACTTGTCTGTGTACATGTTGTTTTTCAGCTCCCTTTACCACCAGAATATAACTTTCTAGAGGGCAGGGACTATTCTTAATTTTGTCTTTGTATTCCCAGAATCAAAGGGTAGCTAGGTGGTGCAGTGAGTGGATAGAGCATCCCCCCCAAAGTCTAGAGGACCTGAGTTTAAATATGGCCTCAGACACTTAACACTTCCTAACTATGAGAACCCTGAGCAAGTCACTTAACCCCAATTGCCTCAGGGGAAAAAAAAGATCCGAATTCCCAGAATCTAACATATGGCAGTTGCTTAATATTATTTTGATGAATGAATAAATATTGACTCTTCAAGGTTAGTGTAGATGCCATTTGAAAAGTATAAATGACAATTGATCCCTCAAACTTGGAAATAAAAAGGTTGATATGATATTGTTAGTTCTTCAAAGATCTCTTAGGCCATGGACCTTGCAGTTTCTTAAGAAGTTCATAAAAGGGGCAATTGTATAGAAAAGAAATATGTTTTTGAGTTACTTAAATCGATTAAGTCTTCTTGTGTAGTGAAGGCAGATAACCTTCCCTTTCAATTCAGTCCAGTTTTGGTCTTAGACCACAGATTGATTTTCGTGAGACAAGGGGGAGATAAATGGGATGTTCTTCCAGTTATCTTTCTGTAATATCAATTAGCTGGTTTTTAGCTAAAGATGGAATTTAATTTGGCAGGTGGCCTGTGACTATCCCACTCTTAGATCTTCAGTCTGCCTACAGTTCTGAACCTTCCTTTAGTTTATTTTCCCACAACTTTGCTCCAGTGTCAGTGTTACAGAATGGATTTCCTTCTTGACTCATCTGTCTCTAGGCAGAAAGCCCTACAAATAATTTAAATTGTGAACTAGACCTTTAGTATGTCTGTCCAAAGTATCTCAGTAATTCCAGGTGAATGCCTTTTTTCTTTTTCTTAACCCAATCTGTCTTCCAATCTACTGTCTTATTTCCTTTTCACAACAGTCCTATAAGGGAGACAGGATAAGAATGATCATTGTGTCCAATGATGTATATAAAGAAATAGGGTCAAAAATCATAGCTTCATGGAAGGTTAGAGATGAAGGGAAGAGCTGAAAGGCATGTTAATGGTTATCTAGGACGTTTTCTCAAGGACCAGTTCTGAGGCCAAAGAAATTATCTACTTTACCCAGGTTACATTGTAGAACCAGTATTCAAATACAGTCTCAGTTGTCCCATATTGCCTTAGTCTAATCATTACTCACTTAAGGGGTTGATCAAGGTTAGAGTCCCACTGTCCTATGGAAAACAAGTTTTCTTCAAAGAAAGTTGTCTGTTAGATCTTCATACATGGATTTGTAAAAATCAGAATATTAAGAGGATCACAGATCTAGAATAAGTCCCTAGACAGCCCATTTTTTGTGGAAACAGATCCAGAGAAATTAAGTTGAAATCTCTCTATGAGAAATGAGTACTTTCATATATAGAGCTGGTGAATCTGTTGTGACAGAAGTCCAGCCTATATCTAATTTATTTGAAACTTGTAAAGGCATTTAAAAAAAAAAAAAAAAGACAG
This sequence comes from Sminthopsis crassicaudata, assembly GCF_048593235.1. Classification (NCBI taxonomy): domain Eukaryota; kingdom Metazoa; phylum Chordata; class Mammalia; order Dasyuromorphia; family Dasyuridae; genus Sminthopsis; species Sminthopsis crassicaudata. The sequence continues at coordinate 419,611,169 of NC_133617.1, forward strand.
TGGGATGGTGCTTGATACTCCATTAGCTAACTCTTACCTGAATGATTGCATAGTTAAAGCTGCTCAAGGAGATTAGTTTCAGAACAAATAACCTTTAATCAGAAAATTCCTGTGGGTACTCAAAGAAGCTTTGGTTGAAGTTTTGCTTTAGATGAGGCTATCAATTGTAAGTCATTCATGGAGCACTCCAAGAAATTACATGAAGAACCTGGCCATCTTGATTCTGATCTTCTAACAAATGATTTCCTTTCTAGATAGAAAGAAATTTCTTTTTAGGCATCAAGATGAGTGCATAGTTTATTCCCAACATCCCCACCCTCACCTTAAGTTCACGAAAACTAGTTATGATATGTTTCACTTGAATTTCAAATATATCCTAAACACTTGTCTTGAGAAATTCATTCAGTTCCTTTCTTAAAATAGTGAAATTCGAGCCTGCCTTTTACCTTCATACACAAAGCTTTTTGCAGATTTTGCTTAACTAGAGCAGGAAGCCTGTTTTCCAATGAGAAGTAATGCATATGCACCCTTGAAAATACCCCCATATAGGGTGGGGGAGGAGAATGGACACTCTTTCTATGACTCATGAATCAGAATTATAGGGACAATAATAATTCATATCCACACAGAACTCTTATTTCTCTCTCTCCCTCTCTCTTTCTTCCTTTCCGTTTCCCTCTCCCTCTGTATGTGTATGTGTGTGTGTGTGTGTAGATAGGTATAGATAGATATAGATATAAATTTTATATTAATAGAATAGAGGTAATACAAGCATTAATATCCTCATTTTGTATATGAGGAAATGGGTAGAAAAATTTAATTTTTAGAACTGATTCTTATGTTCACATTCATTCTCATGTTCATATTTTTAGTGAAAAGAGGAATGGATAGTGGGACCTCAGGTCAGTTGAATCCATGTCCAGAACTCTTTGTATTATTCTGAGTTTCTTCTTCATGCATACAATAAATTCCTAGGTCTTCCGGGCCCAGGGAGTCTAGATTCTAGATCAGACAAGAGAAACTCATTTGATCTAGTTTCTCTGTGGTTGGTGGTAAGAGTGGGTGTGGAGAGAGAATTTAAATTTAATGAGCCTTTTTTTTTTTTTTTTTTTCATTTTTGTGCTTCTGACTCTTGGCCATGCCTTTTTTTCCTTGGGTGAAGTCCAGGGAACTCCATAGCTTATTGACTGTGAGTTCCACTGAAATCTGACAGTATTCAAATTTTTGTTACTCTGAATCTGGAAATAGTTCGGGTTTTTCTATCAATCCTCATTTTCCCTGTCATCCTGCCAGCTCCCAGCTGGGTTTAGGATTTGCTTTGCTGTAAGGAGTTGGCTGCATAATTAGGTGGAGGGTTCAGAAATGAGCCGTAGGGTTTTCTTGGAATATGAATTTCTTACATCACATGAGGGGGAGAGATGTAATTGGAAGAAGACAGCAGGAAAGTGGATGCTATCTGTGTAATCAATGCTTTTTTGCTTAAAGGCTTAAATAAGTGAATTAGTATTCATTTAAAAAGTTGATTTTACCTATTGAATTAGATTGTTAAAGTCTTCACTCAGGTGGTCTAAAGTCCCTACATTCTAAATATGAAGTCCCAGGATTAATAGGAATACTTCCTATAGGTGTTATAAGGATTCATTCTCATGTCAGATAAGCAATATTTTTTCTCTAAAAACATTTTTTCCCCAGTATTCTGTTAATGGCTTGGGGGAGAGTAAAAAAAAAACCAAAAAAACCCCAAAACAAATAATTTTTTAAAAATTTGATATTTTAAAATACTTTTGAAACTTAGGAAGATAAAATTGGTATTTTATAGCAAGTAAAGCTTCAATACTGGGTATAATTAGGATTCTGGGAAGATGACAGAGTAGGCCAGTAAGTTTCAAGCTCTCCAGATTCCCCCAACAAACAGAACAAATTCATGCCTCAGGGCATATTTAGATTGTAAAAAAACCTAGAAGACCTGGGGCAGAAAAGGTGACACTCCTTGTACAACCTGAAAAGATCCAAAGAATGATCCCTGGCTGGGGATTAACCAGTATGAAGTATAAACAGCTCCAGGCTAGCTCTGCAGAAACACCTAGTGGGAAATCCTGAGGTTAGCTGGGTTTGGCTGGAGCCTCAAGAGAATCATAGAAACTTTCTCCTCTGAGACAGAGTGTGGAGTTTGTGGGTCGGAGTCCTGGCAGACTGAGGGAACCTCAGCTGATTAGGAATGCCAGGCCCAGTTGTGCTGCAGACAATTGACCCTTAAGTGAGTGTACATATATGTGAGTGTAGATATATGGTGAATGTAAAAGCTGTAGGTAGGGTAGGGTTGCTGCTGGCACTTACAGGAAAATGGAGCTCTTGGTTTGAGATTCTAGGTCAGAGGGGAGAGCTGAAGTGAAGCTAGAGGCACTGTCCCTCCATTCCATGATTAGAGGTGCTTACACTAATACTTTTCATTAAAAAGAAAAGAAAAGAAAAAACTTGCGAAGAAGAAAGAACCAACCATAGAAACTTACTAGGGGGATCAGGGAAGACCAGGATTCATCTTCAGGAGAGGACACTGAAGTGAAAAAAAAAGCTTCCTCTGTCCCAAAGAATAATGATAAATGGCTCCTTGCTCAGAGAGAATTTATAGAAGAACTCAAAAAAATATTTAAACATCAAATGAGAGATGTTGAGGGGAAAAAAACATCCAAGAAAAAATAATATTATGAAAAAAAAGTTAACCAACTAGAAAAGAAGATGTCTTAAAGATGAAAATAACTCTTTTGAAAATTAGAGTTGGAACAATACTATATGATGATCAATTCTGATGGACGTGGCCCTCTCCAACAATGAGATGAACCAAATCAGTTCCATTTATTCAATAATGAAGAGAACCAGCTATACCCAGCGAAAGAACTCTGGGAGACGACTATGAACCACTACATAGAATTATCAATCCCTCTATTTTTGTCTGCCTACATTTCTGATTTCCTTCATAGGCTAATTGTACACTGTTTCAAAGTCTGATTCTTCTTCTGCAGCAAAATAACTGTTTGGACATGTATACATATATTGTATTTATCTTATACTTTAACATATTTTACATGTATTGGTCAACTTGCCATCTGGGGAAAGAGGTGGGGGGAAAGAGGGGAAAAGTTGGAACAAAAGGTTTTGCAATGTCAATGCTGAAAAATTACTTATGCATATATCTTGTAAATAAAAAGTTATAATAATAAAAAAATAAAAAAATAAAGAATGAACAACAGTATAAAAAAAAAAGAAAATTAGAGTTGGGCAAGGAGAAACCAGTGAAGCTACAAGAAACCAAGAAATAACAAAATAAAATATAAAGAATGGAAAAATAGGACATAATGCGAAACAACTTATAAGAAAAACAATAAATCTGCAAAACAGATCAAGAAGAGAAAATATAAGAATAATTGGACTATCTGAAAATTCTAACTAAAAAAAAGAACCTTGACACTATAATGCAAGAAATAGTCCACAATTTTCTTGGATTATCTGAAAGTTCTAACTAAAAAAAAAGAACCTTGACACTATAATGCAGGAAATAACCCAAGAAAATTGTCCTGGAGTAGTGATAGAACAAAAGGGTCAGGTAGAAATAGAAAAAAAAATCTACTGATCACCAGCCCAAAGAGATCCTTTATGGAAAATACTTAAGAATTTTATTGCCAAACTTTGAAACCCCTAGATCAAAGAGAAAATTTTGAAAGAAACAAGAAAAAAAAATTAAATATGCTAGAGCTAGAATTGTACAGGATTTATCAGCAGCTACAATAAAAGATTGTTGATCCTGGAATTCTATCAATCAAAAGAATAGGGTTGCCCAAAAAATATTATATCCAGCAAAATTATTCCATAATATTTCATGAAGAAAATGGATATTCAATGAACTTGTGGATTTTCAGGACTTTCTATCGGATTTTCAGGACTTTCTATCAGTGAAACTCAAACTCAGTAGGAAATTTAACATACAAGAACCAATACCAAAGATCACTTTCAAGGAATTTGGTATGAACAAATTGTTTATTTTCTTACATTTAAATATATAGTATATGTTTAAGATTACCATCAGCAATAGGTAATAGCAAAGACAGATTGGGGCAGTTAAGATTAAAAAATATATATAGTAATTGTTATATAAATGAGGTACAGAGGAAGAATAGACAAATAGGTATTAGAAGGGGGAGGAGGGCTCATAGTTCTGAAAACCTACTCACATCATGAATAGGTTAAATAGACAACACTACATATATATTATGAAGGGTATAGCGTATAGCAGCTTCCAAAATCTAAAGGGGGGAGGGGTAGGCAAAGGGAGAAACAAAAGTGGGAGAAGATAAAGGAGGGATCTATGAGTGGGGGGATGTCAAGGTAAATTAAGAGCAAAATTAAAGCAAAGAGTTATCAGATAAGAAATATATGTGTGGGGGGGTTGTATGTTTGTATATGTCTCTCTCTCTCTTTATATGTATATATATTTTTTTTTTTCTTTTTTTTTTCTTTTTTTTTTTTGCTTAACTATAGCCTGCTTAGGGGAGGTGGGGAGGATGAAAAAGGAAATATAGTTTTAAAAGAGTGTGCAGCAGAGAACAAAAAAAGCCTATAAGGAAATAAAGAAAAAGATGGGCTCTCATGAATATATATATTTTTTTACTATTATATATCCTTTCTTGAACTGGTAATTTATTGTTATATATTTTAAATCCTCCCTGAGGTTCTGCTGGGCACATGTCTATGTTCTGTTCTCTTTTGTTTTCCTTTTATTTTTTTTTAATTCTTTTTTAAAATAAAATAAATTTTTAAAAAGTGCTTGATAAAACTTGAAACTGAACTAAACTTCAAATATAAGATATAAAATACATTTTTGTGTCAGTGAACACAAGTTGACTACTGATTTGTATCTGTGTACTGCTAAAAGACTTGGATAGTGGGCGGATAGTACAAGTCACATTTTGTAATCAAGTTGAAAGGAGAATATGCATGCAAACTTGAGCAGTGTATATTACCTTCACAGAGCTCTATCCTTGAGATTGAAATATACAGTATACAGTTTATAATATAGGCCTTTCAATAAATTTGCCAGTATGTCTATTGGAATTACCAACTTTTTGAAACAATTAAAAAAAAAAAAGAGCATTGCATGTAGGTCAGTGTTTGGCCTTTTACTTTGATCTAACTCCTGTCCCTCAAAGGATCTGGGAACAAGAAGAGGTTGTGGGGGTTCTGGGACTGTATGATACCAGTTCATCAGTTTGTAAAATTACACAGATTAACACAATCCTTCTACCTTTCTCTCTTCTGCCAATACTATTAGCCACTCTTTCCTCCTTTCAAAGTCTTAACTCTAGCTAACTAGGTCAATTATATTTTTTCAAACTCCACTCCTTTTTCGGTCATTTTGTACCTTCCTAATATCAATCCTAGATCACTTCCTCATTAATGCCTATTTTGTTCCTACTCTCAAACTTCTGGATGTAGCTAGAGAAAATCAAAGTCATGATAACTAGGTCAATTACAAATTCAATTATTCTCATAAAGACCAAAAACTTTGAAAGACTAAAGAATTCTGACTTACCATCCACAAATTCAGAGGACTGATGATGAATCATTTTCCTCACTTTCTAACAGAGGTGATGTACTTAGGGTACAGAATGAGACATATTTTTGAACATGGACAGTGTGAGATAACAAATCTGCTTGTAACAAATATAAATATCTGTTTCAAGGCATTATTTTTCTTTTCTTTTTCCAATGGGGACAGGGAGCAGGAAAGAAGAGAGAAAAGATTTTCGTTCATTTTTAAGAAAAAGAAGGCATTTTAAAATCATAATTATTTAATATTTTCCAATTACATTTTTATTTTATTTTATTTTATATTTTTCACCACTTACATGTAAAGATAATTTTTTAACATTTTTTTTTTAACTTTTGGGTTCCAGATTCTCTTCCTACCCCTAGCTCCTATTAAAAAAACCACATGTGAAGTTATGCAAAATATTTCCATAAAAGTCATATTGTGAAGGAAAAAAACATCTCCTAGCCTAATTAAAAAAAAAAAAAAACCCGCAAGAAAAATAAAATTTAAAAAAGAGAGAGATAATATCATTCAATCTGTTTTCAGACACAATCAATTTCTTCTCTGGGTATAGATAGGATTTTTCATCATAAGTCCTTCATAGTTAGTTGTGACTAACTGTACTGCTGAGAATAGCAAAGCCATCCCAAAACATTGTTATTACTTTATATATTGTATATTTTACTTCACTTGAGTTCATAGAGGACTTTCCAGGTTTTTTGGTTTTTTTTTTCCAAGAGCATTCTGCTCATCACTTCCCATAGAACAATAATATTCCATGACATTCATATAACATAATTTATTCATCCATTCTCCAATTGATGAGCATTCCCTCAATTTCCAATTTGTTGCCCTGAGAAGAGAGCTGCTACAAGTATTTTTGAATATATAGGTCCTTCTCTCCCACCCACCCACCCCATTTTGAAATATCTTTTGATATTCATATCTAATAGTGGTATTGTTAGGTCAAAGGATATACATAAATTTATAGCATAGATCACATCTTTTATCGTTTATCAATTGAGTGGTGACTTTTTTTTTTAATTTGATTCAGTTCCCTCTGTGTTTGAAAAATAAGGCCTTATAAAATAGACTTGCTTCAAAATTCTAAAAAAGAAGAAATTTTAAAAAGCAAATCCAACTACTATCAAGTAGCCCTCATTGCTGTGAAGCAATAATCCTTTTATGCTTTCCAGATCGACTCTACCATACTCACTAAACTTATTCTTATAAAAACCCTCTCTATTACCATCATCACTCTATTTGCAAAGGACTTACTTTACTTCTAACTCTACTGTGAAAATTGAGGCTCTCTATTTTGACCTTTCTCATCTTTTCTACTTTACTCCTCTGAATCTTTACCCATTCTCAGTTAATAATAATAAATTTTTTTCTGATTTTAAATCTCTTCCTATATCTGCTAGTTTTTTTCCTCACTGTCTATACTCCTTGAACTTTCAATACTATTGACTATCTCCACCTCCTAAATATACTCTGCTCCCTTGTTTTCTATGACACTCTTCTCTTCTGATTCTCTTACTTGTCAAATCATTCCTTCTTGGTGGTCTTCTTTTCTGGATATCATTCCTTGTTCATAGAATGTTCAACATGGGTGTCCTTTATCTCTCTTTCCTGGTCTCTTTTTTCTTACATTCTCTCTCACTTCCTCCCTTCTTCTTTCCCTTTTCCCTTCCTTCCCTCCAACCTTCCTCCCTCTTTTCCTCTCACTTCTCCCTTTCTCCCTCCCCTTAGCAACTTGCGGGGATTCAGTTAAATAAATTTATGATGATGACTTCTAAAGCTATAAATCAAACCTAAATCTCTCACCAGAATTATAGACCCTGCTCATTCTAACCCAACATGTCAAAAAGAATTCATCATCTCCCTTACATGTATCTCACACCAAATTTTTTTTATCTCTGTTGAAGCTATCACCATCTTCTCTATTGCCTAAGTTTGTCATGTTGTAGTCATCCATAATTCTTCTCTCTTTCTTATTCCCAAATCTAATTGCTAAGTCCTGTCCATTCATTGATTATTTGTTAAAGCTACTTTATTCACATTGCTGACAATCAGGATTTAGACCTTCATCACCTCTTGCTTGGACTATTTCAGTAGTACTTGTTTGTTCCCTGCCTTTAATCCCTTCCCCTCTGATCCATCTTCCATAATATTACCAAAATACTCTTCCTAAGGTGTATATCTAGTAAGGCCCCTTACCTACTCAAAAATCTTCAATGACTCCTTATTGTTTAGAAGAAAACCTAAACTCCAAGTGTTTCAAGTTGCTATGAAATATGGCTCCAACCCAACCTTCTAATCTGATTTCATATTTACTTCCTTTTTATGTATTCTGTGTTCCAGAAAAATGATTTTATTCAATGTCCTCTATTTCTTTGTGTTTGCCTGTAGTTTTCTCCATGCCTAGGATATATTTCCTTCTCCACTTTACCTCTCTTAATCTCTATCTTCTTTCAAGATTCAGCCTAAATCCTTATCCTTTATAAAGTTATTTTCAATTATACTTTCTTCTGTTTTGTTTTTAATCTTAATTAAGTTTCTTCCAACTCCATGATCCTAGGTCACAGTGTTTAATACATGTTTTATAGGCTTAATGGTAGGGGATGAGGAAATACTGCAGCAAAGCTCTATTATATCTGGGTACTGCCTTCCCTCCCCCACCTCCATCCAAACCATTAGCATCTAGATAGGGAGTATATGAAATAGTATATGAAATATTGGAATATTTCAGACATTAAGTAGCTTTGTATATTTGGGTAAATCATTTAATTTTTTTTCAATTTCCTAATCTTTCTCCCAGCCCCCTTAATCCTTTTATAACCCTAGTCCCTGCTCTCCCTGGTTCCTAGCCTACTGTTATTTTACCTTTCTGTAATGCCCTCTGGTCCTATTGTTTAACAAACTACTCATCATTCTAGAGTTATCCAACTTCAGTGATCATGACCTTTGTCTCACATCAACCTCAGCTACTCACAGAAGTGGCTTAGTCTTAGAGCTAACACTGCCTTACTCAGCTTTATTTGCTCCAGGTGGCAGAATTCCCAATTATGATTGCTCAGAATACTAAGGTCTCTCAATTTCTCCAGTAGGAAAGTGAGCTTATTAGGTTGGTGGATAAATGAATGAACAATGATTATCTTGTCACAGTAAACAGTCAGAAGGTTTGTAGAAAAGGCAGCAATCCAAAACTTGGAATACATATCTTTTATTTTTTTTTTTGGTAAGATTTTTTTTAATTTAAATATGAAATGAGAAAAGAAAAAAAAATTGCCATGTACACAGCAGACCCATAAGATTGAATATAATACAATACATTTTCATTTCAAGAAAACCTGTATAATAAATACTACACATTATTTTCAAAACTGCCCAACTTTTCTTTGCTTCCTTGTTGGTTTTCTTTGGTTCTCTGCTGTGCACTTTTTATTTTTTTCTCATGCTTTCCCTCTGCCCCAATGATGACTACAGTTAAGTGTAGAGGTATAGATAGATGCACACACATACACACACACACACACACACACATATACTTAAATGTCTAATCACAGACACACACGCACACACATATACATATGTAAGACTGCATAATGCTTACTTTCATCACCTCTTTCTGTAAAGGTGGATAGCATCTTCTCTCATAAGTTCAAATCTTTCCATTTTTTTTCTCATTTGTTTCCTACATCGAAGCAATGGATTAAAAAAGCATCTTTCTTCATAGCATTTTTGAGGTTAATTTGGATGTTTTAAAAGATAGAATGACTTTGTTCAAAGTTGTTCTTAAAACCACACAGCTTTTACTGTATACAATATCCTTTTGGTTTTGCTTATTGAAATAGATTTCTTTAAAAAGTCTTTCAGTTGAAAACAGAGGCTCAATTTTTGATAAGAAGAAAGCAAGGTTAACATTCCTAGTATTAGTGGGCCCCAGTCTAGGCTCTCCTTTTTAGGATTCCAGTTTTGAGAGTATCTCTTAGGAATTCGTGGGATTATTTAAGCTTGATTCTTCTGAGTTTTGGCAGTCAACCACAACATTCCTTTGGATGCCTTATATCAGGTGAACCTGGAATAACTATTTTGTGGGTGGTACTGGAGGAATTGGGAGGATTTGAGTTCATCCTCAGCCTCAGATATAACCACCATATAAATTTGCTTACCTATATCCATCCTTCTTTCCTTTCTTCCTTCCTCCTCCCTTCCTAACAAGCTTTCCTCTTGGTAACTTGAGTTAGTGTTTACATTTCTGTGAGAATGGAATTTCAGTGATTCTTCATGTGGGTCTTTCTTTCATCTCTGCCTCTAGTCACATCTCTGATTCCTTCATACTCTTTTGCTTCAGTCAGTCCTGCTTATTGTATCTCATTTCCAGTTTTTGTTCCTAGAGGAAGCTTGATGATCAAATGGATTGAGTGCTGGAATTGAAGTCAGGAAGACCTGAGTTCAAATCCTTCCTCAAATAACTTTAATTTTCTAAATGAGCATAATAATAATACTTATTTTACAAGGTCATTGTGAGGATGAAATGAAATAGTAACTTCTTTAAAAGATCGCTGATCCACTCACCTTGTGCAGGGATTTAAAAGCAAACTGTGACCAAACCTGAGGAGGAACAGACAGGGTTGGATTTGGAGTTGGAGAGATGAATTCAAATCTTAAGGTGGTGACTTATTTTTGTGTGATCTTGAGCAAGTCCCTTAAATTATCTGAACCTCAGTTTAGTTTTCTCATCCAAAAAAAAATGTGCACGTTGACATTAACATTAGCCCAGAGGATTTCTGTGATTCCTTCTAGTCCTAGTTCTTTTTTTTTCCCCCCTGAGGCTGGGGTTAAGTGACTTGCCCAGGGTCACACAGCTAGGAAGTGTTAAGAGTCTGAGATCAGATTTGAACTCGGGTCCTCCTGAATTCAGGGCTGGTGCTCTATCTGCTGCGCCACCTAGCTGCCAGTCTAGTCCTAGTTTAATGATTCTGTGTGTCTAGTTGCTTCCAAGCTCCTATATTATAAGTTCATTGAAGAATCAAGTAGTTTATTTTCTAATCTTTAATTATCTTTGAGTGAAACCTTCTTGGCGTCTATAAAATAAATGTAGCAGTGATTATTTTGCCTTATAAACACAATCGATTCTCAAAGCTAAATACAGGAGAAAGGGAAGGGGGGCATCTTTCTGTGCAGCTTTCTCTCTCCTTCTCCCCTATATATGTGTGTGCATAAATTATTCTTCCCCAAAAAGATAGGAATGAGGAGAGGAAGGTTGGGGGAAAGAGTAAGATATATATAGAGAGACACACAGAGAAGGGTGTGTGAGAGGGAGCGTGGCGGGGCGGGGTGGAGGGGGGCGGGCGGGCGGGATGTGTGTGCTGCCTGCGCCCTGGGAATGTGTGAGAAGGGCTGGGGCTGTATGGGAGGTTGCAGGCAGGAAGCAGCTGGAAGAGGAGGAGGAGCAGCAG